>NC_143037.1:47570000-47670000 GCF_057628025.1 Oncorhynchus mykiss | reverse complement strand
TCCACCCATGTTTGATTTGTTCAATGAACTGATCACCCTAATCAGCTCCCTCCGTGCTCCGCCAAGAATTCACTCTCTATTTCTTTTTACAGTTACACTCCCCTTTCAGGCACCAAACCTTATCCCTCCACCAGGCCCCATGCTTCACATATTTATAATCCTCACAATTAAAACCTTTATTTGGAGCAAGATGGAGCAGCCCCCCAACCCCCCTTTCCTGAGCTGAATTTCATCTATGTTTCTTTGATTATGTGAACCCTCTCTCCTCACTTCAAAACACATTGGAGGGGGAGTTCCAAGGGGTTCAAACTTCTCACCTCTAATACATTTTGAGAAGGAGGTGAGGAAAGACGATGCAAGGAATCAAGGAAATGCTGTCTTCAGTCTTCTCACCATCAGCCACCCAGTCCTAGATGAGGTCAAACACAAGCAGCTGAGCGGCTGAATATCACAGTCTACAAGGGTCTGTCTGTAAGCGTCCTCCTGACTGATGACTTGTCCTGCTTTGTTTTCCTATCCCTTGTGGAGCGTGTCATGGGGGCAGAGCAGGCATCTTGGCTGAGTTGATGCCAGCATGAGCTTGGCCTGTCTTTACACAGCCTCTCCCTCTGGTGGCAGCAGCGAGGCAGGCACCCAGAGGTTTAATGGAACCCGTGACAGGGGGTTTAGCGTCCAGTTATGGGGCCCGTCGATTAGTATTCACTGCATCTTTTTATAGTGTATGTGTGTGACACCATGTGTTTGTGACCATGTGTGTGTCCGTGACGGCGTGCTTGTGTCCGTGTATGTGTGTGCTTGTAACTTTGCATAGCATTAAAGAGTGTGAGCGAGGGGAGGGACGGCGAGGTGGACACAGTAGTGTCTGAGGATGTCTAACAGACACCAAGTGCAGAGAAGCCATCCATCAATCCCTGGCATCTTTAACAACAGCAAGGGCATTTGTCTGTACAGAGAGGGCATTGTGATAATCAACTGCCATCCTTCTCACTCTGTCAAATCACATATTATTATAGAGAGTTACTGCGGACAATTAATGCTACCAGACCAGCTATGAATAAGTTAGAGAATGACTCTTTTTTCATGTGATTGATCAAACCCTCCTTTCTATCAATAATTGTAGCATTGGAATGGTGTGTGTAGCTTGGGGTGATGTGCATCAATAAAATATGTGTACAATCAAAGTTTAAAGGTTTACAATCATTGTTCAATTTCAGTTACAGCACATATCCTTTAAATGCACTGACAAGACTGACTTCTAGACATCGTGATCTTGACTCCATGCCTTTACAACTTTACAACTTTATAATTAGCTGAATGGTTGTCAGTAATTACGTTACTATGTACGTATCTGTATCTGTCCAAGGTCAACCCCAGACACTGTTCCTCATATTGCACCAATTACTGCTTGAGTTCCACTAACGTCCATCTTGGGGAGAGGAAAGCTTCAATTCTGTAAACTTAAGCACATGTTCAACACATCTCCGCTGTACAGCAAAGGTCCTTACTTTACAATTCTCATTCTCATTTGTCCAAATAAAATCGTCTACTAAGAGAAACTGAGCATTTCCTAGTTGTATATTTCTCTCTCCATTGTTGCCAATATAACATAGAACCAGGCGTTAGACCTATGGCGCACATACTGTAGCTGCAGCAAGATATTTGGCGGTGGGGGTTCTGCAATTTTTTAAAATAAATATTCTCCCCTTGTTGGAGACGGCTGTATCGGTCCGCTAATACAGTGTATGCATATGCTAATACAGTATGTACATACATATGAGATGAGTAAAGCATTATGTAAACATAATTAAACTAACTAGTGTTCCATTATTAAAGTGGTCAGTGATTGCATGTCTATGTATATAGGGCAGTAGCTGGCTAGTGATGGCTATTTAACAGTCTGATGGCCTTGAGTTGGAAGCTGTTTTTCAGTCTCTCAGCCCCAGCTGTAATGCACCTGTACTGACCTCACCTTTTGGATGATAGTGAACAGGCCATGGCTCGGGTGGTTGATGTCCTTGATGCAACAGGATGCTCTCAATTGTGCATCTGTAAAAGTTTGTGAGGGTCCTACGGGCCAAGCCGGATTTCATCAGTCTCCTGAGGTTGCATTGTCTGTGTGGGTGGACCATTTCAGATTGTCAGTGATGTGTACGCTGAGGAACTTGAAGCTTTCCACCTTCTCCTCAGTAAAAAAATTGAAGTGGGTCGAGGGTGTCAGGTAAGGTAGAGGGGATATGATCCTTAACTTGCCTCTCAAAGCACTTCATGATGACAGAAGTCCGTGCTTTGGGGTGATATTCATTAGGAACCTCTTTGGGCTAGGTGTGCCGCTAGCGTCCCACCAGGACAACATCCGGTGAAATTGCAGAGCGCGAAATTCATAATACAAAAATCGTAATATTAAACATTCATGAAAATACAAGTGTCTTACATCGTTTAAAAGCTTAACTTCTTGTTAACCTCTCTAGGGTAGGTGAGACGCTAACGGCCCACCAGGCCAACATCCAGTGAAACTGCAGAGAGCTAACATTCTAAATACACCATTTGTTATAGTAAACATTCTTGTAAATACATGTATCTTACATCATTTAAAAGATGAACATCTTATTAATCCAGCCGCTGTGTCAGATTTCAAAAAGCCGTTACTACGAAAGCAAACATGCTATTTTCTGAGGACGGCGCCACGCACACACAAGTATTACTAGCATTTTCCAACCAAGCATTAGCATCATGAAAGTCAGAAATAACAATAAAATAAATTGCTTACCATTGAAGATCTTCCTCTGGCGGCAATGCCAAGTGTCCTAACTACACAGTGAATGTTCGTTTTGTTTGATAAAATCCATTTTTATAGCCTAACACGGAACGTTTGTAAATCGCTTGCGTCATGATTTCCGTCTCATTCAACTTTGGACGATGTGTTCGTGGTAATTACACACACTAAACAAACGTTTATCCAGACATGGTTAGTTTCATTGCAATCCTCTGGTTGTTACTAACACAACCACACTTGATGGTTCTTTTCCCGGGACGTATTGACCGAAACAAACCGATTTGAAGACACCAATCAATAACATCATTGCGCACCAATGGTAGGACCAGTCTATCGTTGATTGACTGTATTTTGGCCCAATGACCACTGATCATCTTGAAATCTAGCTTGGAAGATAGCCAATGAGCTGAGGTAAACGGCAATATGTAATGGTTATACGTTTGAAGACCAGCCTTTGTCGTAAACTCTGGCGTAAAAGAGGTTCATTCGCCATTGCAAATCCTATTGACGGAGCCCCGGGTGTTACGCATAGCAGTACATATTCAATAGCATTTTCAACAAGTTCATATATTTAAAATATGGAGAATAAATCAGGAAAAGCTAAAACAAAGTCTAGGTATACAGATTTAACCCAAATTATAGAGGAAATAGATAGATACAGTGAGACCGAGTTGCTTCAGGAAGATTAATCTTTCAGCGAAGCTAGTTTTGACTCCCAGGCGGAAGACATGTTTCTGCATGGTGAGGTTGCCATGCTGGATTGGTAAATTCTAATGCTAATGTCATTATTTGAAATGAATAATAAAAAATATTATTCATTTGAGATTTTTTTTAGATTTTCTTATTTTATTTGCAATATATAAAAATATATCTGTGATGAAATGTGTAAAGTACACATTGGCTATTGTGTGTGTGTGTGTGTGTGTGTGTGTGTGTGTGTGTGTGTTACATTTATTTTACTTAAACATGGAATGGAACAGCCCTTCACCACTTCACCATAATGATTATGTTCCCTGTACTCTATATACTGTATGTCTGTTTATTTTATGTGTTGATACAGGGCTCATGCGTGAAAGTATTGTTACTGATTAAAAAAATATATTTCAGAGTGGCAGTGATTCTGATTATGAGCCGCCAATGTCTAGGTGTCCATCTCCCTCTGAAGCTGGTTCATCCAGCCGGACCTTCGCTGTCTCCGGCTCCACACCTACCTGGCCATCTAGAGATGTGAAGTCAGTGACAAAGAAGGGGAGGTGGGGAAGAGAGAAACCTGCAGACAGAGGGCCAGAGGGTCGTTGTCACTCTGTGTAAGAAGATGATGTGGAACCAAATCCACCAGTTTTTAGACCCAAAAGGCAGCCAGGACCTCAACTAGACATGACTGCAAAGCCCCCTTCAACTTTTTCAACTGTTTTTTACCTCGTCAGTTGTTGATTCCCTGGTGTCGAACACCAATAAGTACGGGGCTAAGAAGCAGGCAGGAAAGAAAGAGGCATGGAAGACCATTTCCATGTCAGACCTTTTCTGCTACTTTTCAATTGTCATTTACATGGGGCTGGTGAAGTTGAAAACTCTAAAGCTCTCTGTCAACTGCCTTTCCCCATGACTGTCATGTCTTGTAAATGGTTTCTGACTATCTCACGGGCGATTCACATCAGTGACCCAGAAGTTGATGGGGAGAATGGCAAGAAGAGAGGCATACCAAGGTTTGATAGGCTGTGCAAAATCAAGCCTCTCTACCCCAACATCATTGAGGCCTGCAAGACCTATTTTCAGCCCGCCCAGAACCTGTCCATCGATGAGAGGATGGTAGCCTCAAAGGCCAGAATCAGCCTCAAACAATACATGCCTAACAAACCAACCAAATGGGGTTACAGACTGTTTGTTTTGGCTGATTCTGTGTGTGCCTACACTTGCAATTTTTTTGTTTATGAGGGGAAAAACAGTTTTGATACCGGTAATGGACTGAGTTATGATTCCGTTATGGAGTTATTGGATTTTCAACTGCTGGGGAAGGGCTTCAAACTGTTTGTGGGCAACTTCTACACAAGCCCTACCCTGTTTACAGAGCTGAGGAAGCGGGATGTGTGGACTTGTGGCACCATTCGGACAAACAGAGTGGGATTTCCAAAGACAAAGGTGAACGACATGCCAAAGCGGGCTGAGGGGGGTACCATGCGATGGCCTGCTCTTTGTGAAGTGGATGGATACCAGAGAGGTGGTCATGTGCTCCAGTATCCATAAGTCCTTCAGTGGAGATCATGTCGTCAGGCGTGTGAAGGACGGTGCCGGGGCATGGACCACAAAACAATTCCCCATTCCAGCGGCTGTGAAGGACTACAACAAGAGCATGGGAGGTATAGTATCCTATCAGTGCATCACCTCTCAGATGCACTGATAGGATACTACAATGTTCTCCACAAGACCATGAAATTGTACAAGACATTTTTCTATCATTTCATTGACATTGCTGTAGTGAATGCCTCCAGACGGAAATGGCTAAGAACTGTGGACAGCCCCCCCATCTCACAGCTAGCCTTCAGGGAGCTGCTCATCCAGGAGCTTGCTAGCTACAGAAAGACCACTGTAGCACCTTCTGTCCCCTCTACCTCTGTCCCTTCTGCTCCAACCAGTGGTGTTCACCTGCCCAGATTCCTCTCTGCAGGCATGAGGGCACAGTAGGGAGACGTCGTTGTGCCCTTTGTCACAGGAAATGCCCCATCACCTGCACCACCTGTTCAGTAAGCCTTTGCTTTACGGCAGAAATAGACTGCTATGGGCCATGGCACCAGCAGCACAATATTGTGTAGAGGACTGAGGGTCTTCACAATATTGTAAATAGAAAATATGTAAATAGTTACACTTGTTAATTGTTTGTTTTATTATTATTATTGTTATTTTTATTTTTATATATATATTTTCTCTCTATTTTTTTTGGGGGGGGGGGGGTTAGAATAGCATTTACAGTATGTATTTTAGAGTTCTTTCCTTCGAAATGTATCAGTGTACTAATTCGGCCACTTGGGTACATTTGGGTACATTTGTGTGGGACACCTTGGTGACTTCATGCTCAATGTCATGTAGTTCGCTCATTTTTGAAGTTATCTGTCCAAAACTTTGCTCAGCTATTGTTGCCATCTTATGTTCTTCAATCAAATCCACATCATCCTATCTGTTCATCCTTGGCTGTTCTTGGTCATTTGAAAGATGATGCAGCAACAATAAAAAACTGAAAACGTAAGTTTATTTCCTTGTATTTTCTTCTACCAGATCTATTGTGTTATATTCTCCTACATTCAATTCACATTTCCACAAAATCCAGAGTGTGCATATACTTGCCTCTGGGCCTGAGCTACAGGCAGTTAGATTAGGGTATGTCTTTAGTCAGAAATTGAGAAGGGGGGGAGGTACCCCAAAGAAGTTAATCCAACCGCGTTGTCAGATTTCAAAAAGGCTTTACGTGAAATCATACCATGCGATTATCTGAGGACAGCGCCCCACACCAAAACACTTTTCCAAACCAGCACAGGCATCACAAAATCACAAATGGCGAATAAATCACTTACCTTTGAAGATCTTCCTCTGTTTGCAATCCAAAGGGTCCCAGCTACACAACAAATGGTTGTTTTGTTCGATAAAGTCCTTCTTTATATCCCAAAAATGTCTGTTTAGTTGGCAAGCTTGATTCAGTAATCCACTAGTTCAACATGCATACACAACGAATCCAAAAAATTACCAGTAAAGTTTGTCCAAACAAGTCAAACAATGTTTTTAATTAATCCTCAGGAACTCTAATATCTAAATAAACAATAAATCCCAAACCATCTCATTTGGGTTGAGGTTGAGTGATTGTGGAGGCCAGGTCATCTGATACAGCACTCCATCACTCTCCTTCTTGGTCAAATAGCCCTTACACAGCCTGGAGGTGTGTTTTTGGTCATTGTCCTGTTGAAAAACAAATAGACCCACTAAGCGCAAACCAGGTGGGATGGCGTATTGCTGCAGAATGCAGTGTCACCAGCAAAGCACCATCACACCTCCTCCTCCATACTTCAAGGTGGGAAGTACACATGCAGAGATCATCTGTTCACCTGCGTCTCACAAAGACACGGCGGTTGGAACCAAAAATCTAAATTTTGGACTCATCAGACAGATTTCCACCTGTCCATTGCTCATGTTTCTTGGCCCGAACAAGTCTCTTCTTATTATTGGTGTCCTTTGGTAGTAGTTTCCTTGCAGCAATGCACACAGTCTCCTCTGAACAATTGATGTTGAGATGTGTCTGTTACTTGAACTCTGGAAAGCATTTATTTGGGCTGCAATCTGAGGTGCAGTTAACTCTTATGAATTTATACTGTGCAGCAAAGGTAACTCTGGGTTTCCTTCCTTTCCTTAGGCGGTCCTCATGAGAGCCAGTTTCATCATAGCAATTGATGGTTTTTGTGATTGTACTTGAAGAAACTTTCAAAAATCTTGACATTTTCCAGATTGACTGACCTTCATGTCTTAATGTGATGATGGACTGTCGTTTCACTTTGCTTATTTTAGCTGTTCTTGGCATAATTTGGACTCTTACCAAAAGGGTCTTTCTTCTGTATACCACCCCTACCTTGCCACGACACAACTGATTGGCTCAAATGCATTAAGAAGGTTTGAAATTCCATAAATTAACTTTTAACAAGGCACACCTGTTAATTTAAATGCATTCCAGGTGACTAGCTCATGAAGCTAGTTTAGAGAATGCCAAGAGTGTGCAAAGCTGTCATCAAGGCAAATGTATTCATTATTTTTTATTTAACTAGGCAAGTCCGTGAAAATCAAATTCTTATTTACAATGGCGGCCTTGCCCGGCCAAAACCTGATCCAGATGACGCTGGGCCAATTGTGCGCCACCCTATGGGACTCCCAATCATGGCTGATTGTGATACAGACTGGAATCAAACCAGGGTCTGTAGTGACACCTCTAGCACTGAGATGCAGAAAACAAAGATAACTAAGGTCAGGGTGTGACAATTCTACAATGTAGAAAATATTTAAAAAATTAAGAAAAACCCTTGAATTAGTTTGGTGTGTCCAAACTTTTGACTGGTACTATATTATTATTTTATTATTATATATATATATATATATATTTTTTTTTTTTTGTTCAGGAGGTGTTGCGACTATGACGGTGTATACACTTCAAGTTTGTCTTGATTTTAAGGAAGATTGATATGGTTGTGAATGAAAACCAACCCTCTGATGAATACAACATTTATATGTAATTTTATTACACTGACGTCCAGCAAAACCGCACTAATGTAGACACACTACACAAACAGACAGTATACTCAGCACCCTTTCTCTCAGATCCGATATGAACTGAGTTATGTTCCAATCAAACAAATCCATGCTTGTTCCAAACAGGTCTGTGAGTAATGGATTCAAGAGTGGTTCTGTATTTGATTATCCCTCGCTCTACTCTGTGGTGGCTTGACAAAGATCCATTAAAGTCTGAGAGGTAGGCTAGCTAGGTAGTGCTGCTGTGGGACTTCAATATGGACACCCTCCAGCTATTGGCCCAGGCCGTCTGTAAGTGGGCTGTGCTGTGCTTTTTGTGTACTTACACACTAGTTGGGTCTGCATCCTCTACCTCATGGCAGTTACAGATACTTTTGATGGCAGACAGAAACCGGTCCTCCTTTTCCCCCACTGTGAATTATTGATGCTTCAGAGAATGGGGCTAGCCTACTTTTCAAGTATTAAGATGGAGGGCATGAACCATTTTTCCATCATGGCTATGGCAATAATGGAATGGCCATTTTAAAGTGCTTGATCATCACAAGTATTTAGACACATTTCCAATTATGTAGCCTTATAATTTATTAACAAACACTAAGTTATTCAGTGAAGGTATTTTTCCTTTAGCAACCTAGATCAGAGATGGATGGATCTAGACATCCATATTTGCTGAATATGAGAGACAAATGGGAAAAGCATTAGTGAAGTACCAGTATTGCAAATGAATGGCGAGGTATTTGGAACAGTCTTGCAGAGAGCCTTGCAGAGAGCCTATCTACCTGACAATCTCTTAGAAAAAAAATATAAACTACTGTAACCAAGATTTAAAAATAACTGATATTGGCACAAGATAGAAAGAATGTTGAAACATAACAAACACAATTACAGTTAACGAAAATGTAGCTTAATCCAGTATAAACTAATGTATAGAATGTATTATATAAGAGAGAAAAAATCACAAATTCTACAGCACAAAGGCAGAGTCATGTCTTAAGTGTAAAACGAAGAATGAATCAATAATCCATGCCTTCTGGGAATTCTATAAAGTCCAAATGTTATGGGTGGGGTTGGCTGTCAGAAGTATTACAATGTATCACAATATTACAATTTATTTTTAATTCATATGTCTGAATATTTCAAGCAACCTTTCTTATGGTATGTATTCATTTGTTGATGTGCATTTCGTATGATATGTTACAAATTACAATTTGTATTATATGTTACTAACTTGCAAAGAGTACAATATGTTACGAATTTTCAAAATGTATGATATTTCACAAATTCTAGCTAGATGGCTAGGTGGCTAACATTAGCTAGGCTAGGGGTTTAGTGTTAGGTGTTAAGGTTAGGGTTAAGTTTAAGTTTAGGAGTTAGGTTAAAGGATTAAGGTTAGGGTTAGGGTTAAGGGAAGGGTTACGTTTAGGGTTAGGGGAAAGGTTAGCTAAAAGGGTTAAGGTTAGGGTTAGGGGAAGTATTAGCTAACATGCGAAGTAGTTGCGAAATAGCTAAAAAGTAGTTAGTAGTTGTAAAGTCTCTAAAATGCTTAAGTTGTCCATGATGAGATTCAAACTCACAACCTCTGGTTTGCTAGACGTTTGCATTATATGCCTACCCATCCACCCCGACCAACCACCCTACTTTCATTTTTCCTTAATTAAGTAATCGTCTGTCTTACGCAGGGGCACAACTTTGGTTTTAGAAGTGGGGGGGACATAATATATAAATATATTTTTTCATCCAGTCAGATAAACACGCCAAACAGTCTACCCGACCGCTCGGAGGTGTCCGCATTGTCATAAAACACACAGTTGCCTCATTTTGTATCACATTCCAATGATAAAACTGGGGGGTACATAAATGGGGGGCACATATCCCCCCATCCCCAGTGGAAGTTGCGCCCCTGGTCTTATGTAACCATACCAAATGTAACATATCTTATTCATTTGAGTGCCCCGGATTTATGTTTATTATTTTCCGTTTATGAGACCAGGCTGATTTAAAGACATGGGGGTGCAGTGATGGTGCAGTGAGATATCCGATGTGTTGAACAATACTTTTCTCGTCAATCATCTTGAAAAAACGTATACTTTAAATAAAGGTAATCGACCAATCCTCCATCCATTGTTAACCCAATGGAAAGGTCAAGTGCTTTATTATCTGAATGTTGAACGTGTGTGGGCAACTGAGAGAAACAAAATGGTACAGTTTGAGGCTATGTGGCAGAGAGTTACGCAGGAGCTGGAGGGGTGTGAGCAGGTGGGTCTGGGCAGTGTGACGTCGTTGATGTTTGTGTGCATGTGTATGCTGTCGTTTGTATATGTGTTTTGTATTGTTTGGAGAAAAAAAATGTACGAAATATGGTAACATTTGATCTGATTATACGTAATCAGATCAAATGATTACATTAATAATTAATAATGAATAATGTAAATGTGAACGACAAGAATGTGTTGGACCTTCCTGGTCGCTAAAACGACAGAGGGATTGAGAGAGGGGGAATTGATTGTCATTAATGTTGCACAACAAAATGGCTACTTAATAATGGGGTCCGGATTCCTGAAAACTTTCAGTTACAGGGAAAAAACTTGAATGGGATTTGTAGGAAAATGGAGAGAACGAGCAGCATAAAATTTGTGCAGAGGCAGGTTCTAAGCGTACTACTCATTACTTAAACAATGTTGTTCTGTCGCCTCCTGGGAGCATTGGGAATAGGATGGATGTGAAAATTATACCGGATCATTATCTCAGAAGCAGAGAGAGCATGCATCTCAGAGCCAATCAATGGCACTCTTGAGTGCTCTAATGGCTGGCACTCAAAGGAGGGTTACTCGGCCTTGTCTCAGGATAGTAAGTTGGTGGTTGAAGATATCCCTCTAATGGTGTGGGGGCTGTGCTTTGGCAAAGTGGGTGGGGTTATATCCTGCCTGTTTCACCCTGTCCGGGGGTATCGTCGGACCGGGCCACAGTGGCTCCCGACCCCTCCTGTCTCAGCCTCCAGTATTTATGCTGCAATAGTTTATGTGTCGGGGAGGCTAGGGTCAGTCTGTTATATCTGGAATATTTATTCTGTCTTATCCTGCGTTCTGTGTGAATTTAAGTATGCTCTCTCTAATTCTCTCTCTCTCTCTCTTTCTTTCTTTCTTTCTTTCTTTCTTTCTTTCTTTCTTTCTTTCTTTCTTTCTTTCTTTCTTTCTTTCTTTCTTTCTTTCTTTCTTTCTTTCTCTTAGAGGACCTGAGCCCTAGGACCATGCCTCAGGACTACCTGGCCTGATGACTTCTTACTGTCTCCAGTCCACCTGGTCGTGCTGCTGCTCCAGTTTCAACGGTTCTGCCTGCGGCTAAGGAACCCTGACCTGTTCACCGGACATGCTACCTTGTCCCAGACCTCCTGTTTTCAACTCTCTAGAGGCAGCAGGAGCAGTAGAGATACTCTGGATGACCAGCTATGAAAAGCCAACTAACATTTACTCCTGAGGTGCTGACCTGTTGCACACTCTACAACCACTGTGATTATTATTATTTGACCCAGCTGGTCATCTATGAACATTTGTACATCTTGGCCATGTTCTGTTATAGTGTCCACCCGGCACAGCCAGAAGAGGACTGGCCACCCCTCATAGCCTGATTCCTCTCTAGGTTTCTTCCTAGGTTCCGGTCTTTCTAGGGAGTGTTTCCTAGCCACCGTGCTTCTACATCTGCATAGCTTGTTGTTTGGGGTTTTAGGCTGGGTTTCTGTTCAGTCCTTTGTGACATCAGCTGATGTAAGAAGGGCTATATAAATAAATCTGATTGATTGGTTACTGTGATTATAATTTGACTGCATACAGTTGTGTCTACCCACCTGGAAATAACATTACAAGGACCAATAGTGGTCTAAAGATTGCTTGGCTCATCTATCTATCTATCTATCTATCTATCTATCTATCTATCTATCTATCTATCTATCTATCTATCTATCTGTCTGTCTGTCTGTCTGTCTGTCTGTCTGTCTGTCTGTCTGTCTGTCTGTCTGTCTGTCTGTCTGTCTGTCTGTCTGTCTGTCTGTCTGTCTGTCTGTCTGTCTGTCTGTCTGTCTGTCTGTCTGTCTGTCTGTCTGTCTGTCTGTCTGTCTGTCTGTCTGTCTGTCTGTCTGTCTGTCTGTCTGTCTGTCTGTCTGTCTGTCTGTCTGTCTGTCTGTCTGTCTGTCTGTCTGTCTGTCTGTGATACTTTACTAGAATGAACAAAATAATTGTATATAATGATAGGTAGCCTATTCATAATTGGGCCTACAATCACACCATTTCCAAATAGGCCTATTCTCTTTCATAAAACGGTTGATTAATTCTCCAAACTGCGTAGCTTATATCTGAGACAATAATGTTTTTCTGCTTTTGAAGATCTGTGAGAATGTAGTAAACCTACACTATTGTAGAAAGTCGTTTATTACTAGGTAGTAGCAACGTAGTTATGCCCATAGGTGGCAGTACACTAACAGAATTGGCAGCAGCATCTCCCCTGAAAGTAGCCTTCATTGATGACACTTCTCAGGTCACAATGTGCACTAGATCTGGCCAGATGTATTATGTGTTTGGATTATTTTCGTTGATATTAATAATAGATATATTTTTTTAGATTATATTAATAATAAAAATTATGTTTTATACAACTCACTATGTTTCAATACATCAAATGTAGCTTCTAAACGTGTTCAATGAAGGTAGGCTAGACCAATGTAACTGAAAAATCAGAAATACATTATTCTAAAATACTTCTGAAGATTAAAGACACTTTCTTGTGCATTCGTATTACTTGGCAATCATTCCAATTTTCCATAGCCTATACAGGAGATCGAATCAGAGGAAAGGGAAATAATGTATCCTAAAAGATAATGGCGTTATTGTGTTATCTGTCCTATCTTCTTACATTCACTGGAGGCTGATTTGATCGTCGCAAATAACACTGAGCAGAACATATGGCCAAGCCATTCGGAGGCACCACGCTGAAACAGTTAACACATGCAACATGCAAATGAGCCCGTGTTGCCGAAGTGTACAGGGGGGCTGGGTTTAAACGCTGTGGTGTGCATATGAGACTGTACTGTATGCTTCCCGGGTTCGGTAAGCGCCACAGTTTTTCATGCCAGTCTAGCACAGCCCTATGAGAAAGCGAGAGTGCCTGTGTAAATTTGTGCGGCAAGGTTGCTACCCAAACCGAAGAAAGCCCGCCGGACGATGACAAGCCAGGCTACAGCGGCTGTCATAGTAGAGGACATTATCCTGTGAACTAAAGGAATTCGCCGTATCATATAGGCATTCTGTTGTAATCGACCATTTAAAGAAAATAAAAAAACAGACGGTCAAACGAAGTTGCGCGCACTGAATGTTCATAGATTAATTATTGTGTTCGTAGCTAATATCAGCCCGGTGAAACCTTGCATCGGTTTTTGGGGATCTTTAGGCTATGAATGAGGCGGCATTGGGTATCTGAAATTTTCTAGGGATTGGGAGTGAATGGACCTTGGCTAAAATCTCTAAATTGATTGAGCATCATTGAGGAACGCCGTTGTAGACTTTACCGTAGTAGGCTACTCGGAGCATTTCCCGTGGATGTAAGTAGCTACAACAGTCCATCACCTAAAGGAAGAGAAGACAATTCATTACTGGCTGTGTGATCAGAATAAAAACAGCACCAGGAGCTTCCATTGAAATCCGAAAGGTGAGTGAAAACGATTAGCCTATGTTTATCATTATTTAAAACATGTTTCGGTTTGGTTTGAAATGTCTATGTGTTAGCTGATGATAGCTACAGCACAATTTTGTGCATTTGCCTTAATTAACACTGTTCTGCTTAATAACTAACAGTAGCTACTCTATTCCGCCACAATATTGTCAGAGAATTCTCAGCTCAATTCTCAGCTACCACAAAAAGGGGTTTGGGGCTGCTTATTAGGGTACTTGTGGGATATTAAGCTATATACAAGTAGCCTAATAACCAGCCGTATATCCCTTCTTGTAGCAGTTGAGAATTTATTTGAAAATTAGGTTAATAAGGCAATTTACATTTTATGGCTATAGGTAAGGTAAAAAAAAAATGTGTCAGAAAAAAATGCCCACCCCAACCATGCAAGGAATTTCAGTGTTGTTATTATTCCAATGGTAGCCTACCAGTTACTTTTCAGTGAATGTTTAGACAAATTTACGCATAGGCTATAGACTCATTGCCTCGGTGCGTAAACCCGTAATTACGCAGTTCCGTTCAGTCAGGTGTTGGGTTTTAATTACCATCTATTCTATCACCTCACGATCAACTTTTAATCAGAATGCAGCTGTCATCAGCTCATAAAACTAATTTGATTGAGTTTGATATATCGATATTATCATCGGCTATTCATATTGCATTGTTCTGGTTTGATATTATAAGACCTTTATTAAGCTGCGGTATTTAATCATTTAGTCAACGGATGAGTTATTTTTATCGGCCTATCATCCCAAAGTAGTTTTCAATTACTTCCAATATTTGTAATCAACAGACAGATAGCCTAGCATCAGCTCTCCATGCCGACCTTGACTCTGAACCCGCTATTAGGCGTAAGAGTAGGGCGAAGAGAACCATTTCCATTACAGTGGATTTAGATTAGGCTTGATGTAGTGAGCGCTTGAAGTCTTGTACCTCATAATAATCTACAATCCAACATGTGAGAATAAATGTGACTTTTTTGCAGCATGTAACTCATTTCTGTTCTTCACTGCGTTACCCAGGTTTTACCCAGGTCAGGGGTTTGGAGTAACAGTTAAATGTACTCTCCAACACGGATTACTCTCTTATCCATCCCTCATACTTCTTAATATTTTATATAACTCTTTTGATTTAGCTAGGTTCCTATTCCTATTATCGTTCCTATTACAATGTGGTATGCCGCAAGACAGAATAACAGCCGTCGTTAACCCCCAAGCCTTGAAAGCAGCTAAATTCAGATGCATTGTTGCCAACTGGCTATAATTTAGAATTCCTGCTCAACTCTAGACTTTTCATCTGTCGAAGCTCTGGAACAGCAGATGCACCCACAAATCTTACATTTCCATCACAAACACACACACACACACACACACACACACACACACACACACACACACACACACACACACACACACACACACACACACACATACACATACACACACACACAGCACTTGGGAAGCGCTCAAAAGGGTGACTCTAAAGGAAAATAAATGTTGTCTTAAGTAGAAAATTGCCTTACATTTGCATGATAATAACTTGCATCTGCCCATAATTGACGGAGAGCATATTAATCGTTGTGACCATGCAATCAAACCTAGTTTCTTCTTGGTAAAATCAGGTTTTGTATATCTAAAGCGTGACATTATTGTAATATTCTTCTCAAAGTATAACATCCGTTTGACCCCAGAAACAGCCACCAGGATGGAAATTGCAGCCTTGGAAGAACAAACCACTACACGCAGCCTTGCTCTGATTATCACACGCTGATTATACTCACCTAATTAACTCCAATCTGAAGAGAAAGCACAAGCACTGATAGTCTGGAGTGGTTATAGCATTACCGGTCTGTTTGGGCAGTTGGGCACTCACCGTATAACTACATTATTTCCTCAAGACACTCGTTTAGCCAGACTTGTTCCCCTTTTTGCTACACAACTGTACACGAACTCTAAAAATCCACCTCCACAAGAAGCAGAGTAAATTAAAATTCCATTCTGCTCAATGTAGCACTTTCAAGCAATCTCTTTGAAGAGAGGCAGGAGTGGACAAGCAGAGCTGTTGAGAACCTCAACATCACACACTCTTTAATCAATAAGGTTAACTACACAAATAAAGCTCAAAGAATATGCCTTCACATCAAACTGGCTGGCTGGAGCCAAAATGAGCACTCTCCATTGCCCCGTTCCCCTTTCTCCTTTCGCTCAGCGTGTGTTCCAGCATTTTGATTGGATTGTATTAAGCTGGTCAGAACAGGGAGGATTTATGTGACAGTGCTGATCTCAGTCCTATTGATTTGCTTATGCCAGTCAGTTTAGTACATGACTGTTTCCTGCGGGGTAATCGGGAGGTCTTATGTGCTTCAGGATGAGTTGTTCGCCTCTTTCAACTTTCAACAGCTTTATTTTAGGAAGGGTAAATTATGCATCTCATTAGACCCCCTGAAAGCATTCTGCGGCTGCTGGGTGTTTTAGTGAATGGACGGACTGATTTGGTATTATGTTGGGCTGGCTGGTGTGCTAGTACAGACATTGAGTACGAATGCTGTGTTGATTAAGTACAGTGCTCCTTTTACATGACTGGTAGTCATTGTCTTCTTCCTCTTCAGAAGCTCCCGACCACTGAGGCAGCGTCCCGTACCGTATGAAGGGTAGGGATGGATGATAATGTAAACCCTGGACCCCCTTCCACAAGTCTCCTTCCTCGTGATGATGGGACTCTTCGTCAGGATGACACTACTGCTCAAGAGCGTCCCCTGTCGAGCCCGACAATGACGCTTTAGTAGAGCTGGGCGAAACTGATAAAAATATGTATTGCGTTATATTGTCTGAATGAACAATCACCCATATTAGCCAATTTATTTGATTTCAAACTTTACATTTCTCTAGTATAGGCTACCTATCGTAATGAACCACGTCAGCAAAATGCCCATGATAAGTGGTCGGTATAGTCGGCGGCGATCATTTTCGGTTTATTGTCCCAGCTCTGCTCTTTAAACGTCTGTGCCCATCAAGCAGACATGTTTCTGTCCAGGGCTAGATCTGGTCAAAGCCTTTCCCCGATGCCATCAGCAGTCAGGACTTCATAACCTAATACACGTTCTAGTGCATTGTACTTTATTATTTAATGAGTATGATAGGGGTGGTGACCGAGATACAAAGACAGTCTTCTCTGTGTTTTGTGTACGTGCTGTGTCACCAGCAACCAGCATGCAGCGCACATCGCCCCAGGCAGCCAGACTCGCCCTCCCCTGTTTAGCTTGAGAGTTTTTGACAAGTTGCTAGGCATGCAGGCGGAATCCTTGACCTATTTCTTAATGAGTGAACAGTGCAAACGCGTTCAGCGACTGGGTATTCTGGAGCAGGCTAGCCCCCCCCCGCCCCCCGCACACCCACAAACACACACACACACATACTTTCCTACACACACATCTCAATGCCTTGCGGGCTGGCTGCTGAGTGTTCACTGACTCGTTTCTTGCAGATATAGGTCTCCACATCGTCTCTGCTGGAGTGTAGGCTACTCACCCTGTTTGTTTGTTTTAAAGCAATTGGTCTCCCCCTCACCGGGATGTTTATCTGAACCTCTCAACTGTCCAGCTGTCACAACAGAGATCTCTATCTCTCTGACCCACACACACTCCACTCAGTCGGCCATGTTATGTGCCTGTGTGTACGTGTGTGTGTGAGTGTGTGTGTGTGTGTGTGTGTGTGTGTGTGTGTGTGTGTGTGTGTGTGTGTGTGTGTGTGTGTGCGTGTGTGTGTGTGTGTGTGTGCGTGTGCGTGTTTGTGAGGGAGAGAGAGAAAGTGAGAGTGTATCCATGTGAAGATTGACATAAGAGAGATTTGAATCGTCCGTGACATTGATCAAGTGAGGTGTAGCCAGGGAGAACGTTTAGTTGGAAAGTGGTTGCGGTATGGTGGTAAGCAGAACTATCTCTCTCCTCATGCTGTTCCAAGACTGGTTCCTCAGCCATAGCACTCAGCTCCCTGAGCTTTCAGACTTGCAGTTCCTCCCAACCCTAACTCTAACTCTGCTTGGAAACAACAGGATTTTATTATCTGCCAGCTATGCACTTCCTTCAAGCATTACCTTCAGCAACAGCTTATTTAGAGGTACATTATTTCAGCCTCACCCGTTGCTGACAGTTGTATAAAATCGAGCACTAAGCCATGCAATCTCCATAGACAAACATTGTCAGTAGACTGGCCTTACTGAAGAACTCAGTGACTTTCAACTTGGCACCGACATAGGATGCCACCTTTCCAACAAATCAGTTTGTCAAAAGAATGCCCAAGTCAACTGTAAGTGCTGTTATTGTGAAGTGGAAATGTCTTGGAGAAACAATGCCTCAGCCGCGAAGTGGTAGGCCACACAAGTTCACAGAATGGGAACGCCGAGTGCTAAAGCGCAGTGCGTAAAAATTGTCTGTCCTCGGTTGCAACATTCACCAACTAGTTCTAAACAAGCAACATCAGCACAATAAATATTTGTCAGGAGATTCATTAAATGGGTTTCCATGCACACAAACCTAAGCTCACCATGCACAATGCCAAGCGTCGGATGGAGTGGTGTAAAGCTCATAGGCATTGGAATCTGGAGCAGTGGAAACTCATTTTCTGGAGTGATGAATCACGCCTCACCATCTGGCAGTCCGACAGACAAATCTGGGTTTGGCTGATGCCAGGAGAACGCTACCTGCCCCAATGCATAGTGCCAACTGTAAAGTTTGGTGGAGGAGGAATAATGGTCTGGGGCCTACTTTTCATGATTTTGGCTAGGCTCCTTAGTTCCATTGAAGGGAAATCTTAACACTACAACATACAATGCTTTTCTAGACAATTCTGTGCTTCCAACTCTGTGGCAATAGTTGGGGAAGGCACTTTCCTGTTTCTGCATGACAATGCCCCCTGTGCACAAAGCGAGGTCAGTACAAAAATGGTTTGTTGAGATTTGTGTGGAAGAACTTGACTGGCCTGCACAGAGCCCTGACCTCAACCCATCAAACACCTTTGGGATGAGTTGGAACGCCGACTGCGAGCCAGGCCTAATCGCCCATCATCAGTGCCCAACCTCACTTATGCTCTTGTGGCTGAATGGAAGCAAATCTCTGCGACAATGTTCCAGCGTCTAGTGGAAAGCCTTCCCAGAAGAGTGGAGGCTGTTATAGCTGCAAAGCAACTCCATATTAATGCCCATGATTTTGGAATGATATGTTCGATGAGCGGTTGTCCACATACTTTTGGTTATGTAGTGTAGCTAAGCTTCTGTTGGCCATCTTGATCCCAGAGGACTTAGGAGTGGAGGGTAGACAGTAGTCAGCTCCAGATGGGTTGTGTCAGCGTGGGAGAGTTCAGATGCTTTTCACAGCCTTGCTTTGGGAGAGGAGGTTTCCACTGTTTCTTCTCATCCATCAGCCTAGTCACAGATATGAACAGAATTAACTATTATACACAACTCATTGTGAAGATCTTTTTTTGCTATGCTTCTGTCGGTGTATGTACTGAAAGCATACAACCAAAGTTACAACTTAATGTAAGGTAGAGCGCAACATTTGTACTGCACACTGGTGGTTTGAATGTTTGATCAAGCAAGGCCATTTACTGTACAATCTCAACAAATGTAACTTTACCTTGTAATGCATTTGAAAAGTGCCTTTATATGTTGCTATATCCAGGGCTACCCTGAAAGTCACGCTGCGGTCGCTTCCATCATGTTGAGTGGTTGTGTCCGCGTAGCCTTGTCGTGGCTTACTGAAGCGTTGGGCGGACGCCCTAGCTTGTCCCCGCTACCGCCTCGACATTGGTAAATAGCATCTGGATCTGGTATGATCAGCACATAGCACAGGGGGTGAAAATCAATACTCCGGATCTGCGTTACATTTTTCCAATAGATTCACACCACCTCAAATGCATCATAAGATTGCAGAAGTGCTGCTGCCGGAGCACTCTAAAGACTGAAAGTGCTGCTTCAGTCCGTGAGTCCGAGGTGGGTGGGTTTTAGCCTCTTAGCTGCTGTGTGTGTGATATTGTGTTGAGAGAGATTGTTTCCCCATGTCTGTCAGAACGCTGCTGGCAGTGGCACTGCAGTGGGTGTTGTAGGGCCTTATAATATCTGCAAAACGCGAATGCGGAAGGAATCCCGGGATTCAGACAATAAAACGGAATTCAACTTAGTACGGAATCAACTAAATCTATTGAAAATGAATTGATTTGCCCAAGTTGATCATAAGACAGGAACAGAATGCATCAGTGATTCGTATTTTGAGAGAGAAACCCTGAAAAAACAGGGGAAAACGGAAACCTGGAAAAATTTAACGGAGAAAAGGGCCCTAGAGGTTGATGTGTTAGAGGGTTGGACTCAGACAGAGCAGTTGAGAAGAAGGCTCCAGCCAGTCTCTCTGTCTCTGCAGAGGGCCGAATGGGGAACAACCATTAATGTTCTCCCTCTTTCTGCCAGGACAATGTGTCCAGGGCACGTATTCACAAATAGTCTTAGAATAGGAGTACTGATTTAGGATCAGTTTAGCCATTTAGATCATAATGAATGGTCTAGGCCCAGACCTCACCATGCATCCCGTCTATTGACGGCGTGGAGGCTAATCCTGAACCCCACTATGCCCTCACCTCTCCTCTCCCAGTCCCAAAGGCCTGCCAGCTTGCTGAAACAAAGCCTTTTGTCCAACTACTGAATCCAGCAGATGGAGAAATGGACAGTAAATGAAAGTAGGGGAGAAAAGAAAAAAAAAGGTAATTTAGTGGAGCATGTTAGAGTAGAGCGTTTGCATTTAAGCCAGTCCTTTGGGAAGCGTAACGCCCTCACAAAGCGACATTGGCGTAACATTGGAGAAATGCTCCCTTGTTGCTGCAGTGGCAACAGCGACTTAGAGCCTCCAATGTGTGAGGTGCTGCTTGGCCCTGTGGCAGTCAATCCAGACCCAGGAGCCCAGCTCTCTCTCCAGGGCCCGGGCAGTCTTTATTAAGATGTTAATGGAATTGCCTTCATGACACATTTGCATGGGACAGGATCGCTCTCCCCTGCCATTCTTTAGTGCCTCAATCTGTCCGCCACACTCAATACATCAGTCCCCCTCTCTCTCCCTCAGTCACACACCAGGCTCTTTAGGCATTCACCACCATCTCCACATGTCTCTGCCCAGACCTAATCTCACTGTTTATCTGATCCCTCCTGTCACAAGCCATGCTATATTTTACCTGCTGTAACACAGTTACCCCAATGCCGGAGATAAGAACAGCAATCATGAAACCAGGACCTCCAGAATAACGTCTGCCTGTTTGTTTGGTGGTTAACTTCACAGTGGCTGTAAGTCACAGGCAGCCTGTCAGTCTGTCAGATCCAGTAGAAAGCCAAACACTACCTCATTAGCTATGAGGGTTGCTTTGATTATTCAAGAAGGGGCTGAAATTGACATTTGGGTTGTTTGTGTTTCTTGAACAAAAAGCTCAGGCTGTTCCTCCACCTCACGCCGCCACTATTTGTTGTGCCGAGAGACTGTTCCCAAGGCGGCACAACAGCCCAATCAAAGGAGGAAAAAGACCTTGAGCTTTACATTCAAATGCTTTTGACTTTTTCAGTTTCATGAAAGCACTGAATGCATTGTCTCTGTCTCTGCGCTTTCCCTTTCAGTCCGGGTTGAATGTAAGTCAGTTTCGGCCTGGAAGCATCAATAATCAATTAGCTCGTGTCATGGGAGGATGTGCTTTTTTGTTTAGTTTGGAAGTTGACAATAAGTGAGCAACAAAAGGGAGAGAGTGGGTGAGATGCAGTCAGGGAGGGAGGGGGCACAGTACAGATGCCAATGGGCAGCTGTCCGTAGCACACAGACGATAGTGGTTTGCATCCCAAATGGCACCCTATTCCCTATGTAGTGCACTACTTTTGACCAGGCTCTATAGGCTCTGGACAAAAGCAGTGCACAATATAAGGAATAGGGTGCCATTTGGGTCACGACCAGTACGTGCCCGTGTGTGAGTGGGGGGGGGGGGGGGGGGGACAGGGCTCCGGAGTGGGCACTGGGCACAGTGGGCAGATTGGGTAAACAACGCCCCCTGGTGATGTGGACGGACGCCCTAGCCTGTCCCTGCCACCGTCACCATGGTTACCACACACAGTGGCGGCAACGAGCGGCATTGCTTTGGCTTGTCTAGTCTGCTCATGTGCTGTGAGAAAGGAGTTCTAAGCCAACGGCAGCTTTGTCTCTACTCTTCACTGTTCTGACGGCTGTCCAATTACAAGCAGACCAATTACAACCTGAAGCAGCAGTGTATTACTGCTCTCCATTAGCTCTTTTTCATCCAGTTCAAAAAGCTATGTGTAATTTGCTGCTGCACAGTACATTGACTTAAGCTTTATTCTTCCTCTCTTGGAAATGTAGCTTACAATTCATACACTTTATGCATTTGCATCAGTGCCATATAAGCTGTTCTCCCTTCACCAGCCTCCACTGCTTTGCATTATCTTATTATTTTGCACAATTGTTAATGAGAATAGCGAGGAAAGGAGGAGTGTTATGGGGATGAGTATTCCATAGTGTGTTACCCTGGCATGGTCCTGTTGGATCTCTGGAGCACCGTGACATGTAGCCACCTGCATCCAAGCTGTCTGTCTGCTTTGTTACAATTTTCAAGTCAGCCCTGGCCTTATCTGTGTGGATAGCTCCTCTTCCCCGCCAGAGACGCCTTAACACATCCTCTGCCTTCAGCTCAGAAAACCAGAGGAGATAAGGCTCCAAAATGAATTCCGGGGAAGAGATAGCGAACAGAATACCTCAAACCAGAAACCTCCCTTTCCAAAAAAACTTCCCTGTTTTCTCTCTCACTTCCAAATAAACACTTTCTTTCCACTATGCTGACCATAACAAATCCAACCAAAGCAGTGATGAAAGACCTCGAAACTTCAAACTGAAAACCCTGAAACCCATCCTATCTGGGCTACCCTTCTCCCTGTGATGTTGGGTTTGTGTGAAAGTCTGCTTTGGACAGACAATCACATAAGGGCAGGCAAGTCACTGACGATTGCACACCCTCCTTTAAATATATGGAGGGTCCATTCGTAAGCCTTCAACACTGGGTCATTTTTTAAATTTAACCTTTATTTAACTAGGCAAGTCAGTTAAGAACAAATTCTTGTTTCCAATGACGGCCTACCCCACCAAACCCAGACGACGCTGGGCCAATTGCGCGCCGCCCAATGGGACTCCCAATCACAGCCAGATGTGATACAGCCTGGATTGGAAGCAGGGACTGTGGTGACGCCTCTTGCACAGAGATGCAGTGCCATGGACCGCTGCGCCACTCGGGAGCCCGAGTGATGCCACAACAGTCTGAAGGAATGGAAAAGGTATCGGCTGTGTTGTTAAGAGCTTGGCTAAGACCTGTTCCCTCATATTTCTGTATCTCTGTCTGCCTCCAGACTCTTTATTTTGGCCCAGGAGGCCTCAGAGTGCTCAGGCCAAGGGAAATGAATTCAGTCTTCCTTGGGGCGGCTAGCTACAGAATGTTGATGCATAAATACATGACTGACCCACATGTGACCTGTATATGTGCAGGGCAGTGGGAGCCAGAGAAAAGGGCTTTTTTAAGAAGGCATCTTCCCACTGGGCACACACTGGTTAAATCAACATTGTTTCCACGCCATTTCAATGAAACTACATTGAACCAATGTGGAATAGACGTTGGCCTGTGCCCAGTGGGTTGTCACATTATATTATGAGTAGGTTGAGGCGTGTGGGAAGATGGTAGACTTGACATATAGCCAAATGTATAGTGGAAAGTTTGATTTTATGTTGTTCTAGCAGCTGTTGTTATTGATTGTAATCTGCCTCTGACCTTTCAGGACAAGGCTTTGGAATTCACCCCCAGCTGTGTGGAAATGTGTTGGGCATTGAAGGGTGAACAATCGACAATGGATGTTGTTTTGTCCTCCGTTCTTGTCAGCCATCGCGTCAAATGATATCAAGCAAATAGCCATTGTGATTTGGGTAGTAAAGTAAACAAACACTATCGTTTTTAAAATGCAGCAATTTGTTCCCGTTTTTCCACGCGTGATCGTTTATCAAGATGAATCCATCAGCTGGAAGTTGAGTTTTGTTTTTCCACTTTTACCTCCCTCACTTGTTCCCTCCTCTCTGGGAAACTGTCTGTATGAGCTCCATGAAGCAGCATCTGCACTGCCACAAAAGCGCCACAACCAGTGAAACGGGAGACATGACAGACGCATTACCGCGCGGACAGCCTTGCATGTTCGAGGCGCGAAAAGAGACACAGTTATTACCAACATAAGCGCCTCCTTAGGTCTTAAATTACAACCGCCGCGCAAAATAAATAATCAAATGGTGACATCATGGGTAATTCACTGATCAACAGCAATGTGGGTCAAGCAACGGTGTTTCTTTTCTGTAGCATTTAAGGTGAATGACGGGTAGAATTAGGGGATCTAAGAAAATTATCCTGCGTGGTGCGTGGAGCGTAGTGTGACAGCGCCGAGACTGGCGGCTGAGGAGAGGAGATCCTCTGTGTTGTCCATGAAGATGTTGATTAAATATGACTGCTCTGAAGCACAGAGCTGCTGCCTGAAGAAAAAGAAGGCGGTAGGAAGGGAGGGAGAGGAGAAGGAGCGGGGACGGGCAGGTTTGTACTTGAAAGCCGTGAATGAATATCTATCTGCTCATGTTTCATGTCTTAATCTGCAACAGTTTGGGATTTGTGACCTAATGCCATTTAAAGCCTGACACACAGAAGTAGGGCTGCACGATATGGGCAAATAATCAAATAGCCATTTTGTTAACCAAATATTGCGATTTTACACATGGGTGAACTGTTGGAATCATAGACATTAAATTCAAATTACGATTCTGTGGTTGGGGTCGTTTGGCATGATAACTAGTGAAAAAGACAGGTATAGTAAAAGTTGTTGTGACAGGAACCAAAGTGTCGGTCAGAGTTTCCCAGGGGACCCTTATTACACTTGAATTATAGCCTCTTGCGATATGGATATTGCCCATGTCAATATTGCAATTTCAATTGAGAAAGCCCTACCCAGAAGGTGAGGGGATGGGATCTTTTGACGGGTTCTTAAAGCATCTTAGAGTAGGAGTGCTGGTCTAGGATCAGTTTTGCCTTTTAGATTCAAATGAAAAGGACAGGGCGGACCTGATCCTGAATCAACTCTCCTACTCTGAGACGCTTTATGAATACGGGCCCTAGCGTTGCCATTGCAGAGGACGGAGTGTGTGCCAGGTCCTTATTGTTCTCTATCTGGTTTAATACACCGGAGGAGAGAGACCAAGTACTGCTGCTGTTTTGACAGAAAAAAAAATCTCATTACTGAAACCTTTGGGAAGCTTGTAAGAACTGTATTTTTAATGCTTTTTTGGCCGCTGCCTCTACAGGCAGTCAAACTACTACTTGTGATCTTTTATGAGAGTGCTTTATATTTTTCCATTTGTTTAACATCAGAACATTGTGTTGACAGAGGGGAATAGGTGAGATTAATTTGCATCCAATTACGTTAGAGATATTATCATAATTCAAATTTACATGAACACAACATTGAACGTAAATGTTTGCTATCTTCTGTTTTTCAAGTCCTAAGATTCATGTTTTATTTTCATTAATCATGCGTTGCTATTGTTCCATGTATCATTGATGAGGGTTTGTTCTATTAAGCAAAATGCAGTATGCTTGACAGTGTCATTGTTGATCAAGAGAATTAAGCATTCATTCCCTGTGTTCTTTTGCACACACAATTATGCTCCGTTTTCTCAAAGCTGACGATTAACAGCTTACAGCTTCAGCCCCCCTCCTCTTTCTCCTCCTCCGCCTCCTCTTTCTCCTCCTCCACCTCCTCTTTCTCCTCCTCCGCCTCCTCTTTCTCCTCCTCCGCCTCCTCTTTCTCCTCCTCCGCCTCCTCTTTCTCCTCCTCTGCCTCCTCTTTCTCCTCTTCCGCCTCCTCTTTCTCCTCCTCCGCCTCCTCTTTCTCCTCCTCCGCCTCCTATTTCTCCTCCTCCACCTCCTCCTTCTCCTCCACGTCCTCCTTCTCCTCCTCCGCCTCTTTCTCCTCCTCCTCTTTCTCCTCTTCCTCCTCCTTCTGCTGCCTCCCTCTGTTCTCTGTTGTCTGTTTGCGTGGGTACAGGAGTGAGAACAAGTGAGTAAGAGCGGGTTAGGTCGAGGGATGCCAGTCGAAGCAGACGTGTCTGTGTAGCTGTAAGATGCTGTCAGATGTCACCATTCGTTCTTCTGTTGGCTGTCATTTGGCAGCCAAACCAATGTGTTGGTTCTCCTCTGTTAAATACACTGAGTGCACAAAATATTAAGGAACATCTTCCTAATATTGAGTCAATTCGTCAGAGAATGGACTCTACAAGGAGTTGAAAGTGTTCCACAGGGATGCTGGCCCACGTTGAGTCAAATTCTTCCCACAGTTGTGTCAAGTTGGCTTGATGTCCTTTGGGTGTTGCACCTTTCTTGATATACACGGGAAACTGTTGAGCGTGAAAAACCCAGCAGCATTGCAGTTCTTGACACAAATCAGTGCACCTGGTACCTACTACCGTACCCCGTTCAAAGGCACTTAAATATTTTGTGTTGCCCATTCACCATTTGAACGGCGCAGATATACAATCCATGTCTCAATTGTCTCAAGGCTTAAAAATCCTTCTTTAACCTGTCTCCTCCCCTTCAGCTACACCGATCGAATTGACATCAATAAGGGATCATAGCTTCCACCTGGATTCACCTGGTCAGTCTATGTCATAGAAAGATCAGGTGTTCATAATGTTTTGTACACTCTGTGTAGAGACTTTGTACAGCACAAGTTAAAGGGGAGGGGCTGTCAATTGGCCAGTGTTTCAATCACTGTGTGAATAGGTTTAAAGCGCACTCACACCACACACACACACATACACACACACACACACACACACACACACACACACACAGGCATGCCTCTTCACCACACAGCAAACCCCATGCCTTTAATCCTGTGGCAGCCCGGCAGCCCGTCTCCACAACCGTTGAAGGGACTGATAAAGGATACAGTTTCTTTGTTTGCTCTTCCACCATGGTATGTTACTGTGTCTGCTAATCTGTTCTATCTGCACAAAGGACTAGCAGCTTGAATGGTTCCAGTTGTGAAATACTCTAAATGCAGTCTGGCTTCAACGCCTGAGGCAGGTTTTACATGTAACACTGCGTCAAGGTAAATAGACCCCTTTCTCTTTACACAACCCTGACGCTGCCAGCCATAGGTCGCTCTGAACCCAGGGACAGGAAGGAGGGACAGGGTTGGCTTATTAGCGTAAAGTTTCCAGGGACAGGAAGGAGGGACAGAGTTGGCTTATTAGCGTAAAGTTTGCAATCATGTGCTCCGTTCTTCAATTGAATGTCCCCTTCTGTATTGCAAACGACTGAATAGAGGTATTTAGGGATGGTTGTGAGGGTGTTAGCAAGCTGGTGTGATTGACAAACCAATCCCCATTAACCTTCAGCAGCTTCCAGATGGGCTGTAACAGACTGGCAACAGGCAGCTGTGTTAGAACGAGAGGCATTTAGATTACCCAGGGATGGGTGGTAAACTGTAAAAAAAAAAAAACTATACCGTTATTCATTCACGGACCGGTTTGGATTTTTACTTGACTTTCTATAACTATCAGTTCGGACCCCAGTCCTAATGATGAACGTAGTACAGGAAATGAAGAAATTGGAGTGAATGCTGGAATTGAACAAATAACTATGCAAATGCACACATAAATAAATACAACAGTTTACTATAGAATACTACAGTGCTTACTATAGAACTCTATAGTAAACTGTAGTATACTGTAGAATACTATTCTACACACTGTAGTATCCCTCAATCATGTGTAGTACTTACTATAGAATGTTATAGTATACTACTGTATTATCCACCAAAGAAACACTGTGGTAAATGACTAGAGTAATGTCCGCAAACATACTGCAGTCAGCAAAAACACTACACTTTTTTAACTTGAGCAAATTTTACAGTATTCAATTTGCATATACCCCGCCCATTCCCCTTCCCCGTATCACATCATAATTTGTGCCACCCATAAGTGAGAAACCTACATGCAAGTATAGACCATATATCCTACCTATCTACAGGTTATGGAAAATGTGCTCTTTTAGTATGTTTGCAGTAGATTTTCTATGTCTGCAAAAACACTACAGTAAATACTACAGCATAGTACAGTCTGCAAAAACACTACAATAAATACTACAGTATACATCAATCTGCCAAAAACACTACATGTATTACTATACTTTTATATTACTACAGTATTTATACTATATTTGACTGTAAATACTACAGTATACTCAAGTTAACACGACAGTCTCCAAAAACACTACAGTGAATAATATAGTATTTATACTATGGTAAACCATAGTATTTTATTAATGAAGGGTGGCAACCATTGGTCAAGTACCAGTTGTCACGTTCTGACCATCGTTCGTGTGTGTTTTCCTTGTTTTAGTGTTGGTCAGGACGTGAACTGGGTGGGCATTCTATGTTGGATGTCTTGTTTGTCTATTTCTATGTCCGGCCTGATATGGTTCTCAATCAGAGGCAGGTGTTAGTCATTGTCTCTGATTGGGAACCATATTTAGGTAGCCTGGGTTTCACTGTGTGTTTGTGGGTGATTGTCCTTAGTGTTAGTTTGCACCAGTTTAGGCTGTTTCGGTTTTCATTACGTTTATTATTTTGCACTGTTTGTATTTGGATTCATGTTGCTATAGTCACAATAAACATGGATCGCAATCTACACGCCGCATTTTGGTCCGACTCTCCTTCACACCTAGAAGACCGTTACAGAATCACCCACCACCAACGGACCAAGCAGCGTGTCAACAGGCAGGAGCAGCGCGAGGAGACGCGCAATAAGGATTTCTGGACATGGGAGGAAATCCTCGACGGGAGAGGACCCTGGGCTAAACCAGGGGAGTGTAGCCGCCCAAAGGAGCAGCCCAAAGAGGAGGTATGGACATGGGAGGACGAATTAGAAGGAAGAGGACCCTGGGCTCAGCCAGGAGAATATCGCCGCCCCAAAGAAGAACTGGAGGCGGCGAAAGCGGAGAGGCGCAGATATGAGGAGGCAGCACGACGTAGCGGATGGAAGCCTGAGAAGCAGCCCCAAAAATTTCTTGGGGGGGGGCTAACAGGGAGTATGGCTACGCCAGGTAGGAGACCTGGGCAGACTCCCTGTGCTTACCGGGGGGCTAGAGAGACCGGACAGGCACCGTGTTATGCAGTGGTGCGCACGGTGTCTCCAGTGCGGGTGCATAGCCCCGTGCGGTATATTCCAGCTCCGCGTGTTGGCCGGGCTAGATTGAGCGTCGAGCCTAATGCCATGAAGCCGGCTCTACGCAGCTGGTCCCCAGTGCGTCTCCTTGGGCCGGCTTACATGGCACCAGCCTTGCGCTCGGTGTCTCCGGTTCGCCTGCATAGCCCAGTGCGGGCTATTCCACCTCGCCGCACTGGCAGGGCGACCGTGAGCATTCAACCAGGTAAGGTTGGGCAGGCTCGGTGCTCAAGAGCTCCAGTGCGCCTGCACGGTCCGGTTTTTCCAGTACCACCTCCACACCCCAGCCCTCCGGTAGCAGCTCCCCGCACCAGGCTTCCTGTGCGTGTCCTCGGCCCAGTACCACCAGTGCCAGCACCACGCATCAGGCCTACAGTGCGCCTCGCCTGTCCAGCGCTGTCGGAGCCCTCCTCCTCTCCAGCGCTGTTGGAGTCTCCCGCCTGTCTAGCGCTGTTAGAGCCTTCCTCCTCTACAGCGCTGCCGGAGTCTCCCGCCTGTTCAGAACTGCCAGTCTGCAAGGAGCTGCCAGTCTGCAAGGAGCTGCCAGTCTGCAAGGAGCTGCCAGTCTGCAAGGAGCTGCCAGTCTGCATAGAGCTGCCAGTCTGCAAGGAGCCGCCAGAGCTGCCTGTCTGCAGGATGCCGCCAGAGCTGCCAGTCTGCAAGGAGCCGCCAGAGCTGCCAGTTAGCATGGAGCAGCCAGGGCCGCCAGTCAGTATGGAGCAGCCAGGGCCGCCAGTCAGCATGGAGCAGCCAGGGCCGCCAGTCAGCATGGAGCAGCCAGGGCCGCCAGTCAGCATGGAGCAGCCAGTCAGCATGGAGCAGCCAGAGCAGCCAGTCAGCATGGAGCAGCCAGGGCCGCCAGTCAGCATGGAGCAGCCAGTGCTGCCAGTCAGCATGGAGCAGCCAGATCTGCCAGTCGACCAGACTCTTCCAGATCTGCCAGTCGACCAGACTCTTCCAGATCTGCCAGTCGACCAGACTCTTCCAGATCTGCCAGTCGACCAGACTCTTCCAGATCTGCCAGTCGACCAGACTCTTCCAGATCTGCCAGTCGACCAGACTCTTCCAGATCTGCCAGTCGACCAGACTCTTCCAGATCTGCCAGTCGACCAGACTCTTCCAGATCTGCCAGTCGACCAGACTCTTCCAGATCTGCCAGTCGACCAGACTCTTCCAGATCTGCCAGTCGACCAGACTCTTCCAGATCTGCCAGTCGACCAGACTCTTCCAGATCTGCCAGTCGACCAGACTCTTCCAGATCTGCCAGTCGACCAGACTCTTCCAGATCTGCCAGTCGGCCAGGATCTTCCAGATCTGCCAGTCGGCCAGGATCTTCCAGATCTGCCAGTCGGCCAGGATCTGCCAGAACCGCCAGCCGGCCAGGATCTGCCAGAACCGCCAGCCAGGATCTGCCGGATCTAACTACCTGCCTGAGCTTCCTCTCAGTGCTGTGCTACCCATCAGTCCCGAGCTACTTCTGTCCCGAGCTGCCCCTCTGTCTCGAGCTGACCCTCTGTCCCGAGCTGTCATTAAGAAGGGTCACCTATCTAGGGACGCTAAGGAGGTGGACTAAAACTGTTATGGAGTGGGGTCCACGTCCAGCGCCAGAGCCGCCACCGCGGACAGATGCCCACCCACACCCTCCCCCATAGGTTTAAGTTGTGCGTCCGGAGTCCGCACCTTGGAGGGGGGGTACTGTCACGTTCTGACCATCGTTCGTGTGTGTTTTCCTTGTTTTAGTGTTGGTCAGGACGTGAACTGGGTGGGCATTCTATGTTGGATGTCTTGTTTGTCTATTTCTATGTCCGGCCTGATATGGTTCTCAATCAGAGGCAGGTGTTAGTCATTGTCTCTGATTGGGAACCATATTTAGGTAGCCTGGGTTTCACTGTGTGTTTGTGGGTGATTGTCCTTAGTGTTAGTTTGCACCAGTTTAGGCTGTTTCGGTTTTCATTACGTTTATTATTTTGCACTGTTTGTATTTGGATTCATGTTGCTATAGTCACAATAAACATGGATCGCAATCTACACGCCGCATTTTGGTCCGACTCTCCTTCACACCTAGAAGACCGTTACACCAGTCGTATTCAGTGTTCTACAAATAGGACTACTGTCAAATACCGTCATACTGTCACTTGCATGTGTAATGTATGAGCGACAATGAAAATGGCTTGCCATTGAAGTACTTGGGAGTTCTGTGTGCATGTGTCTATTCACCCATTGTGACTTTGAGAGGGGAGTCAAATCACATCAATGTTTATTTGTCATGCACGCCGAATACAACAGGTGTACAGTGAAATGCTTACTTACAGGCTCTAACCAATAGTGCAAAAAAGTCTGTAGCCAGCCCTACTTCCAAGGGCTTTCAACTGGGCCTTTAGAGTCAGTCGACTGTTTATCCTACAGGACCTGACTAACTGTAACCCCAGGGCAGACTAAGTTGGGCTCAGAGAAGTTCTGTGTGAGCTAATTCAACCTCTCGATGACAGACAGCATCCGCAGCCTGTGGAAAAACACGGCTGGTAGGAAAACAGAGAGGGGGGGACCGGAGCGGAGCAGGGCCGAGAGAGGTCTGGGATCTGGGATTGTTAGGTCTGGATCTGGGATTGTTCCTCGTGACTTTGAGTCAGACAGGAAGAGGAAGGAAGCTGTACGGGGTGGAGGGAGGGAGAGGAGGTAGGGAGGGAGGGAGGGTGTATTATGTGTTGTATTATAAGTATCCTGGGAAGTCTTGACTTACAAGGGCATGATAGGTCTTGTACCATTCTCATGGCACACTGGGCAACACTTTGGCACGACAGAGCATTATAGGGGTAGCAGTAGGCTACTGGACAGAGACAGACACGGATCCTACTCAGTCCAGACCCTCTCCGTTCACTGGACGAGTAGTCAGACTGAAGCACCCTACTACTAATTAGTGTTGTGCTGAATGTTAGTCTGGCTCTGCTGACTGCTCAACTAGGCTGGCTGGCTGCTCATATTTGTGTTACTGATTAAATGCTGAATGGGAGGTTTTCTCTTCATTCCTTGCCATTTCTCCAGGGTAAGAAACAAATGGATTTTTATCGCCGTCTTCTCTTTCCTTTTATCGCTGTTTTCTGCTGTGGTTGTATGATTCTATGTGTTTAACTGCTGGATATTCTGTATAGGGTAGCAGGGCAGGCAGCATGGTTTTGTTTGGCCCAGACTCCACTGTAATGGTCAATACCAGCCACAAGTCCCCCCCCCCTCCCTCTTCTCTTCTGCTGGGGCTAACAAAAAATTAGATGTGGTACTGGAGCTTGTTGTCTAGCTACTAGCTACTATGGTGGTTGTGCTGCCAGCAACCAAAGGGTTGCCAGTTTGAATCCCGGGTCCAGCAGGAAAAATCAGGCGGGTAGTGAGCTGGTAACCGGAGGGTTGCTGGTATCAAATCCTAAATGCCGTTGCATGCCGTTGTGCCCTTGAGCAAGGAACTTCACCTCCCCCCACCCCCCCACACACACAACAACAGTGCCCAGTGTGGAATTGACCAATAAAGTGGTCTTAATTATATCCCCCTGTCTACCACAGCGTCTTAGGCTAGTGTCTGAGGTTGAAGCTACTAGAACTCTCAGTTGGATGAGGAGGGGATGGTTTGCCTTTGTGCGAAGGCTTCATTTTACTGCTTCAGTATGCTCTTCAGAGAGGAAGACATGTGATCGACCCACCAGTCACTCCTCTGTACCACCATCTCTACAGTATGTGTGGTCAGAGTCAGCAGAGAGAGTTGACATGAGGTAAAGCAGCAGTGGATTGTAATTGCGTGCTGCTCGGACTGTTCAGCCTACCAGGAATTATTATGCCATTCACATGTTGCACTGGATTTAACACAACTCTGCTCGGAATTTCAATGCTGCTCTTCTCCCTGAAGACTCGATTACAATGATGACATCATTTCATTATATAACGTTTCTCCACTAGGTGACCATAGCCAGAAATATAGCTCCCCGGAAAGAAAATGTTTCGCCTTTTAGGAGGGTTTCCTCAATTGCCCAAGGTTTATACACAAAGCCTTCAATATTTCTGGGGAGGATTCAAGGACCTATAGAGTGGCCCCTCTCATCTAGCCTCTGAGACAGACCCAGGGAAACCCTGTCAGCCAGGGTCCTTCTAGATGCCCCGTCCTCCTCCACCACCCTCTAACTAGCTTAGACTGGCTCGGCCTCAGCAAAGGGAGAGAGCGCTGGCCCTGGCAAAGAGTTCCAGCAGGTGTAATGACGAAAGGAGACGGAGGAGGAGGAGTGGTGGGGGAACACAACATGGTCTTGCAATAGTCTGCAGGTCTGCAGTCTGGACTGCAGTGTTCAAGGCCCCTCGAAAATGTCTGAAATGGGAGTCCAATAGATTTACACACTGGTCTAATTCTCTTCCTGTGTTCATTTGTCTCTGACTCTCTGCAGGACCAGAGAATCATCCCATCAGGGTTCTGTTCCATTTCCCAGCATTCGTGTTTCATCTCAAGGGGGTGTAATATTGCTCAGACCCCTTTTCTCCTGCTCCCGAGGCTCAGTATTTCGCTCAACCTTCAGAGCAAAATGAGTAACGCAGCCAGGGCTTTGCTACTGTTCCAGCGACATGCTATTTTTCCTCACTGGGCTTTTTGTAGGTCACACTGTCATTCCCCCACTGTTTTCCTCACCACAACCTATCCCCCCTCACACCCCCCTCCCTGGTCTGCAGGTGGGACTGTAATATCCACCACCTTTCCCCAGCCCCATCCGACTCAGGTGCAGGTGGAAACTGTAATATCACATGTGTAATGAATGTGTTCAGAGATATGTAGTGCATGTGGGAATGTCATGGCCCCATGATTGGGGTCACCCTGTTGCGCAATTTGCAGACTAGTCATACGTTATGAAGATTTTACTGAGATTTTCCTCTACACGGTAAGGCTGTAATGAAAAAAAATATATATAGTAACTGATCTGATTGTTGTTATGATAAGCATATGGCAGTAGCAGAGTGACAGAGCGAGAGAGCTACATCCTGTCCCAGCCAGCCATTCAGCCAGCCAGCCATTCAACCAACCAGCCAGCCAGCCAGCCATCCATCCTGTGTGATGTTCACACGGAACAGGCCGGAACAGGAAGGCATGAATGTGCACTTCAGCATTCAGCCCAGCCCTGGCCAATCCGGTCCAGTCCTGCCCCAGCAGCAGCAGCACAGAAGCATGGATCTCTCTCCTGAGGTCATTCATCCAGGTGAAGCTCCGCTGACCGCCACAAGCTGGCTAGTTACTACTGCCAGGCTAAGTGCAGGCTCCATTCACTGCTCAGCTCTATTATTTATGGTCAAACCAAGTGGGACTTCTATTCAAATGCCGATTGAATTCTCTCCAAGAGCTTTTTATTGTAGCAAATGTATTTTTTGGAGTTGTATGTAGCATTCCAGTGTGCCGGAAATGCCAGTGTTTTTTTTAATAGGAGTTCCTGTCATGGATAGATAACCACAATTACAGATAGTCCACGCTCCACATCATGTCGATTTGGACTTGGCAGTTTGATGAGATTATGTGCTAAGCTACGCTAGTTAACCCACTGCCTCAGTTTGGGTTTTTTGCCCCGTGCGTTTGACCTACTTCTGTCTTAAGTCCCACATTAAACGAACCCACTAATTTCCTTCATTTATTTATTTCCCAGTCAAGTTCCTTCTGGCTGCTCCCCTCCCCTCCCCTCCCCTCCCCTCCCCTCCCCTCCCCTCCCCTGACTCGTTCCTGTGCGATATGAATAAGTGAATTCCCTGTGATAATGTGTCCTCCTCCGTCTGTAGCAGCAGACCTAAACATGGTTGGTCTGGGCTACCCTCTAAAGCAAATTAAGACACGGCCGTGTCCAGTGCTGTCCAGTACAGAGGAGGACCCCGCTAGCTGCCCTGCACTGTGGTTTATAAACTAAAGGGCTTCAGCTGAAGGAGGACATTTTGTGTTTGTGTGTGTGTGTGTGTGTGTGTGTGTGTGTGTGTGTGTGTGTGTGTGTGTTTTCCACTGCTCTGTCTCTAAGTCCTATGTGACTGATGCCAGACTCTCGCTCCATGCGCCATTATTACCTCTAAGTAACCAGCCACACACTGGATTCTGTGGTGCTTTATCACCTCTGATCAAATTACGGAGCTTTATTGTGCGTGTACGGTCTCTCGCTGTGTGTGTGTCTGTCCGTGCGCGAGTGTTTCTCTGTCTGTGTGCGTGTGACAGTGTGACAGAGAGGGCAGTGCTTTCAGAGCCAGGCAGGTTGTTTCAGGTGCTTTGCCCTGGGTCTCAGACAGGCAGGCAGTGGTAATGTAATGTAATGGCTCTGGCTGTGTCTCTGTAATAGGTCTGTAGATAGGCCGTAATGTGGCATCACAGTGGTCCAGCAGGAGAGAGTAGTGCACTAAACAGAGAGGAACTGTGTAGGAAGGAGAGAGGGACAGACAGAGAGCATTGTCCCCATCAGACCCATAATACCCTGCAACGTACGTGACGTAAATACAAACTATTGAATCACTATTCACTATGTTAGCTAACACAAACGCTGTTGTTTAAAAAAAAAAATATCTTTAGAAAGTACACGATATTCTATTGATGTGTTTCTACAGCTCTCCTTACTTTGATAAGGTATCAAGATGACCCATATCCTATAGCCTAATAGTTAAGGTGTTATTTCCCACCATGCAGTGCACTTCAAGGAGAGGAAAACTAGTACATCCTCTGGAAGAAGAGGATTGTGAAGACGCACTGGTCTTTGATAGATTACCAAAGCTGCACTGTCATGTTCATTGTTTGCATTTGTGAAATACCATTTATGTTCTATATTGGATATGTTGAACGTACTGTGTGCGTGTGCGTGTGTGTGTGTGTGTGTGCATGGGTATGTATGTTGACCTGTGGAGTATTGTAGTAACCAGAGACAGTGAGGATAGGACGTGTCATTAACAGACTAGCCATAACACACTGCAGGGCGAGGAGGAGGGGGGGGAGGAGAGGGTCACTGGGGTTATTTGGCATAACGCCATGCACGGGCTTCCTCCTCTATAAATCATGTTCATATGATATAGAAGTCTGGGGCTAGGTGACTAGTCTGTTCTGGGGCTAGGTGACTAGTCTGTTCTGTGGCTAGGTGACTAGTCTGGTCTGGAGCTAGGTGACTAGTCTGGTCTGGAGCTAGGTGACTAGTCTGGTCTGGGGCTAGGTGACTAGTCTGGTCTGGGGCTAGGTGACTAGTCTGGTCTGGGGCTAGGTGACTAGTCTGGTCTGGGGCTAGGTGACTAGTCTGGTCTGGGGCTAGGTGACTAGTCTGTTCTGGGGCTGGGTGACTAGTCTGTTCTGGGGCTGGGTGACTAGTCTGTTCTGTGGCTGGGTGACTAGTCTGGTCTGGGGCTGGGTGACTAGTCTGGTCTGGGGCTGGGTGACTAGTCTGGTCTGGGGCTGGGTGACTAGTCTGGTCTGGGGCTGGGTGACTAGTCTGGTCTGGGGCTAGGTGACTAGTCTGGTCTGGGGCTAGGTGATTAGTCTGGTCTGGGGATAGGTGATTAGTCTGGTCTGGGGATAGGTGATTAGTCTGGTCTGGGGCCGGGTGATTAGTCTGGTCTGGGGATAGGTGATTAGTCTGGTCTGGGGATAGGTGATTAGTCTGGTCTGGGGCCGGGTGATTAATCTGGTCTGGGACTGAGGCAGCAGAGAGTGGTGCTTTTGAGGGTCCTGGTCCCAGGCTTGCAGTTAGACCGTCCCAGTGTCAGTGCAGTGGACTGGCTTCCTGTCTACAGTCCCAGTCTTAGTCTCAGTGGCCTTGTGTCTGCATCCAGAGACCCCATTCCCCTGCGGAGCAGTGGCCTTCTATAGTGTCTACTCTGCAGCCCCAGTCCCAGTCTCAGTGGCCTTCTATAGTGTCTACTCTGCAGCCCCAGTCCCAGTCTCAGTGGCCTTCTATAGTGTCTACTCTGCAGCCCCAGTCCCAGTCTCAGTGCAGTTCTGTCTGCAGCCGAAGGCCCCAGGCCTCTGTGAAGCCCCTCTGTTTGTTGCTGAAGGCCTCAACCAGACAGGCCAGGACAGGGGAGAAATGGATCAGCATGTTATAGGGCTGTAGGATATCCTGTATGTTTATAGAGGAACTTTGAGGAGCGTGGTTCACTGTAAACACAACATTAACCCTGCTGGGAGGGAGGCTGGGAGGGAGTCTCCCACAGAGAACACAGGCTATTGTACTGCTTCTATACAGGCCATGACTGGCCGTGAATGTGTCTGACACTCAGAAGAACTACGGCAAAGGAAAACAACAGTCATAGGCATCGTTGACTTGCTAAAGGGCATATAGTCAGACATGATAGCTGTAATAAACACCGAATCCGGTGTATTTGTCCTGCATAACAATCATCCTCTATAATAGAATTCGCAGTAAATGAATGAACCTGTTTGACCCTGGCAGAACGTTGTTGTCTTTGAGCCTACCACGGTGTACAGCTTTGCTATGATGGTGATAGCCAGGCTGACGTGACGACAGTCCTGTCTGCTGTGTGTACCAGGCCAGCTATGTCAGCCCAGGCAGGCAGCAATGATCGCTATCAGCCAGTCTCACTCCAATGTTAATTGGATTGGCAGTTAATTGATTAGTAGCATGGGGATAGATAGAGATAGGGAGATAGAGGGGGAGAGCTGTGGCTGGCCCAGCAGGCATGGTTGGCTGGGTAGAGGTGGGAGAGTGGACCATGCTGCCTATGACTGCTGCAGAGGAGAGAGCAAATGCCCCCCGGCCACTGCTCCAAACAGGGGAAGGAGAGAGCTCAGCTTGTGTGTGGGGGTACAACAGGAAACAATGGACTCCCAGGTTGTTTCCTTTAGGAGGCCAGACAGAGCATGGTGCAGAATTGCATGTGCTGTCTCTCTGTACTGCAAGGACGAGGAGGAGTGTGTTTACTAGGGAATCTGGGCAGAGGACCGGCGTCCTGCTGTGGTTCCAGTGGCTGGGTCTTAGTGTGGAGTATATCCCTATACTCAGAGCCAGTGTGATTACAGACCAAGGCCCTACTATCACACACAGACACATATTTGAAACAGCAGCACTAAGAATGGAAGGGATTATTTGGACTGGCGCTCTCTGTCGTTTTCCCTCACAGTTGCAGTCTTATGTAAGCGTAATGGATTTTTGTGTTACTGTTTGGCGCCAGCCGACTGACTGAAATAGGCCTCCCATTCAGTGCTGACTGTTGGCTTCATTATGTAAGGCTTGAAATGAGACTGAATGCATCTAGACCAAAATGGTAGGTGTACCAGCAACCAACCAACTCTCTTGTTTTTCTCGCTTTACCTCTTCCGTTTTCTCTCCCACTCAACCCACATACAGCTCCATGTAGTGGTTCTTAACAGGGATTTGGATGTGATTATTTGACAGAAGGTTGGGTTGAGCGTGCTGTTGTGTGATTGGCCAACTGCAGAGCAGAGTGGAAGTGGAATGGGAACGGGGTCAGAGAGGTGTTCTCCAGAGCAGGGCTGCACTCAGACCACCCCGGCCCAATGGCCCGCTGGGAGAGTTTGTTGAGAGAGCAAGAGAGAGAGGGAGAGAGAGAAAGAGAGAGAGAGCAGCATACACACCTACGCAGGTATGCACACACACACCTACGCAGGTATGCACACACACACACACTCACACAGACAAACTCACCAGGTAGCCCCTGGACTTACACTGACCTGTGTCTGACTCTCTGACCCTGGCAATATGCTCTCTCCATCACCTCACTACAGCTGATTCCCTCTGGTGTTACTCAGCACTGAGTTAGTATTTATGCCATCTGATGTTAGCTAGACCCAACCCGCTGAGACATTATTTCAAGTCTGGTCCACACAGGACCGGCAGGATACACAAGGCCTTGCTAAGCCAAGTCAAGCCAATTCCCCTTGCTCTGCCCCTAGCTCCTGCTGCCTAATGCTACACACCAAGTTACTTTACTCTCTCCTTATAAGGATGTTTTTTAGCACATCTCACACAGACCATATTATTTAGTAGAAAACCCATGCTTTAGCTCCTCCATTTACAGTTTTTTTTTGTTTTACCATCGCTAGGACTAATTTCTCAATACTTAGGTTATTATTTTATATACTCTTCACACAGTTCTCCTTACCAACTTTCAGCTTGGCACAGCAGTTAATTTCACATCCAAAATGCACTAAAACTACCAAAACACTTCATACATGTCTCAAATCAACGCGTTCTTCCATAGCACTAGCAAAGGCTGTCACCCACAACAAGCACACTTGTCACTCATAACACAACGACCTAAACAACACTAACAACAGGTAGCATTACAGGTAGCATTACAGGTAGCATTACATGTTTTGTTTACAAAACAAGAATGACACCTCTCTACTGTTTAGAATCCACTGCAGTTTATGTTACAGGAATGTATCGGACATGGTGCAATATGCTTCAATGTGTTTTATGTCATTCTTTGGCATTGAGTTATTCCAAAATAGATTAAATTGTATATACACCATCTACCGATACAGATACAGTAGCAATTCTAGTCAACCCTGTCTTCTGCAATTGGCCACAGGTTCTCATCCACATCACATCCTATGTCATCTTGGGCAATACACCTAGGAAAGAATCTATTGGCCTGGTCCATCCCTGGAAATCTTCTGCAGATATTTCCAGGCATCCAGCATTCATTGCATCCAGGAGGGACATTTGATCATTTGTATGGTGGTCATTGACCTTCCACCTCCATGAGGAAAATCATTCCTCTATGGGGTTGAGGAATGGAGAGTAAGGTGGGAGGAAAAGTGACACCATCCTGGGATGGGCTGAAAACCACTCTGTGAACTTAAGTTTAACAGTTTTGAAAAGAGTATGTTAAACATGTGTAAATTGGCCTGTAGGTACATAGAGTTTTGGTGATGGTTGTGTCTGAGTGAGAAAAACATTTCTGAAATTTGAAAGATGTAGTCACTGAATGCATTTTGTGCCAAAGCAATTAAAAATTATCCACAGTTTAGCCCACATAGACTGCTGTTGTGCTCACTGTGTGAAGAGTTTAGAAAAAGTGACCTAAGTATTGAGAAATGGGTCCAAGCGATTGTAAATTGTTTTCCTCCAGAAATGTAAAGGTAACTGTGATTTGATGACAGTAATTTATTACAAACAACTACAAATGTGTATTCTTTAAATTATAACGCAGGTGCTCAGAGGCTGTTCCTATAAAACTCTATATTCTAGTTAATTAACACTTTAAACAGTGCATTCATGCTTGTTAGACTTTTATTCACATTACTTTCCAAACTGCTAAATAAGAGACATTGGATGAAATCGGTCTACAGAGGATATACAGTATATTCCATCAAATATGTATAGTGTGTAATAGAGGTCGACCGATTTTGTTTTTTCAACACCGATACCGATTATTGGAGGACCAAAAAAGCCGATACCGATTAATCGGCCGATTTTTATTTATTTATTTGTAATAATGACAATTACAAGAATACTGAATGAACACTTATTTTAACTTAATATAATACATCAATAAAAATCAATTTAGCCTCAACTAAATAATGAAACATGTTCAATTTGGTTTAAATACCGCAAAAACAAAGTGTTGGAGAAGTAAAAGTGCAATATGTGCCATGTAAAAAAGCTAACGTTTGAGTTCCTTGCTCAGAACATGAGAACATATGAAAGTTGGTGTTTCCTTTTGACATGAGACTTCATTATTCCAAGGTAAGAGGTTTTAGGTTGTAGTTAATATAGTATTTATTTCTCTCCAATCCATTTGTATTTCATTTATCTTTGACTATTGGATGTTCTTATAGGCACTATAGTATTGCCAGCGTAACAGTATAGCTTCCGTCCCTCTCCTCGCCCCTACCTGGGCTCGAACCAGGAACACATCGACAACAGCCACACTCGAAGCAGCGTTACCCATCGCTCCACAAAAGCCGCAGCCTTTGCAGAGCAAGGGGAATAACTACTCCAAGTCTCAGAGCGAGTGACGTTTGAAACGCTATTAGCGCACACCCAGCTAACTAGCGAGCCATTTCACATCGGTTACACCAGCCATTAGGCTGAAAGGCTTGAAGTCATAAACAGCGCTGTGCTTGCGAAGAGCTGCTTGCAAAACACACAAAAGTGCTGTTTGAATGAATGCTTACGAGCCTGCTGCTGCCTACCATCACTGAGTCAGACTGCTCTATCAAATCATAGACTTAATTATAACATAATAACACACAGAAATAGGAGCCTTTGGTCATTAATATGGAAGAATCCGGAAACTATAATTTTCGAAAACATACATTTATTATTTCAGTGAAATACGGAACCGTTCTGTATTTTATCTAACGGGTGGCATCCCTAAGTCTAATTATTTTTGTTACATTGCACAACCTTCAATGTTATGTCATAACTGCGTAAAATTCTGGCAAATTAGTTCGCAATGAGCCAGGCGGCCCAAACTGTTGCATATACCCTGACTCTGCATGCAATGAACGCAAGAGAAATGACACAATTTCACCTGGTTAATATTGCCTGCTAACCTGGATTTCTTTTAGCTAAATATGCAGGTTTAAAAATATTTACTTCTGTGTATTGATTTTAAGAAAGGCATTGATGTTTATGGTTAGTTACAGTCGTCCAACGATTGTGCTTTTTTGCAAATGCGCTTTTGTCAAACCATCCCACAGCGCTGCATTGATTATATGCAATGCAGGACACGCTAGATAAACGAGTAATATCATCAACCATGTGTAGTTATAACTAGTGATTATGATGGATTGATTGTTTTTTATAAGATAAGTTTAATGCTAGCTAGCAACTTACCTTGGCTTCTACTGCATTTGCGTAACAGGCAGGCTCCTTGTGGAGTGCAACGAGAGGCAGGTGGTTAGAGCGTTGGACTAGTTAACTGTAAGGTTGCAAGATTGGATCCCCCGAGCTGACAAGGTGAAACTCTGTCAAACAATGCAGTTAACCCACCATTCCTAGGCCGTCATTGAAAATAAGAATGTGTTCTTAACTGACTTGCCTAGTTAAATAAAGGTATAAAGAAGAAAAAAAGAAAAATCGGCGCCCAAAAATACTGATTTCCGATTGTTGAAATCGGCCCTAATTAATCGGCCATTCCGAGTCGACCTCTACTATGAAATTGTGCCTAGTGTGAAATTCATACCACTGCATCTTTCAACCCCTTCTTTCATTAGGCCCCACACCACTGACTTTCAAAGCACAGGGATTATACATCATATGAGACATGTTGCAGGAATGGTTAAGAATGGAAACGTGTATGCTGTCAATCAAACAGCCTAATGTGATTCCTATTTCCTCCTCCTTTACTGCCCTCTTTCTACGTCTTCTCGTTACAATTCAGATGTATGGAAATCAGCCTGGCTAATAGAAACCTGAAGCACACGGGCTGACATTCAGCTCTGATGACCAGACACCAGTGGTATGTCTGTCCCATCTCGCTATGGATGCTTCAAACTTAATATGACTGGTGCAAATGGGTTGTTGGTTTGTTTATTTGGGGGATGGTGTGTCCGTATTGTGTGTGTACGTGTAAACGTGTGTATATGTGCCTGTGTATGTGTGTGTGTGCGTGTGTGTGTGTATGTGTTTTGAGCAGGAGTTGCAGTGGGCGGGGGAACACGAGACATTAGAATAACAATGATATTGTAATCTCTCTCTGAGGATGTCGTAGTAGTTTTGAGGCGTAATGCCATTGAGCACTTATTCAAACAAAGCTTAAGTTGAGAGTGAAGCAGCCAGGGTGGTGGGGTGCCTCGCTGAGTCTCGGCAGGACGTGGGTTAAAGGGGAAGATTAGAGATGCACACGCCCTTGTTTGCATTCAAGGATAAAGCTTGTATGAATGCTGACGCTCGCTAATTCTTCTGTTGCGTTGACAAGGACATGGCTTGTTCTGTGGAAGACATCAAAGTGTGAGGGCTTTAGTAGACTTTGATACGATTCAGAGTAAAATCTATGTAATAACATTGCAGAGGCTGCTGTGGTTGGTTAGCGCTGTGACTGGCTTCAGTAGACCCAGACAGTGACCTCAGCCTTAACACTAGAACCCCCTGGCCTCTCAGCCTATCAGTACCCACTAGAGAATGTTGCCAGGCGTCCCCTTTAGCGTATGCATCAGATGCATATCAAACTGCAAACATGCTTGATTTGTCCACTGTTCTGAGCAGGCTAGTCTTCTTTGTAATCAACTTGACTGCCAGGGAAATTGATGTGAAGATGTCTTTCTGCCTTTGCCCATGTAGACCACAGTGAGTCTCAACTAGGGTTGCAAAGGGTCTGAAACTTTCCGGTAAATTCCAGAAATGTTCCTGTAAATGTTTTTAGCACTCACAACAAGCAACCTCTGACAAAAGTGGATGCAGAGTTTAACAGAGGTCAAGTGAAGGTCAAGCAAATCGTAGAGAAAGCAGACTGTATTGCAATCATCTCTGATGGGTGGTCGAATGTTCGTGGGCAAGGAATAATTAACAACATCATTTCCACCCCTCAACCTGTATTCTACGAGAGCACAGACACAAGGGACAACAGACACTGGTTTCTACATTGCAGATGACTTGAATGCAGTCATCAATGACCTTGGACCACAGAAGGTATTTGCACTGGTGACAGACAGTGCTGTGAACACGAAGGCTGCTTGCTCTAAAGTGGAGGAGTCCTACCCTCACATCACACCCATTGGCTGTGCTGCTCATGCATTGAATCTGCTCCTCAAGGACATCATTGCACTGAAAACAATGAATACACTCTAGAAGAGAGCCAAGGAAATGGTTAGGTATGAGGTCATAAAGTTATAGCAGCAATCTACCTCACCAAGCAAAGTGAGAAGAATAAGAGCACCACATTGAAACTGCCCAGCAACACTCGTGGGTGTGGTATTGTCATCGTTTGACAGTCTCCTGAAGCGGAAGGAGTCTCTCCAAGAAATGGCCATATCACAGTCTGCCGATATGGACAGCCCCATCAAGAGGATCCTCCTGGATGATGCATTTTGGGAGAGAATGGTAAGCAGCCTGATACTCCTGAAACATATAGCAGTAGCCATTGGATGGATTGAGGGAGGCAATGCCATCCTGTCTGATGTTCAGACTCTGCTTGCAGATGTAAGAGAAGAAATCCGTACGGCCCTGCCTACATCACTGTTGCTCCATGCAGAGGAAACTGCAGTTCTGAAATGCATCAAAAAGCACGAAGACTTCTGCCTGAAGCCCATACACACTGCAGTGTACATGTTGGACCCCAAGTATGCTGGCAAGAGCATCCTGTTTGGTGCAGAGATCAACAACGCTTATGGTGTCATCACTACCGTGTCTCGCCACCTTGGCCTGGATGAGGGCAAGGGTCTTGGCAGTCTGTCGAAGTACACTTCCAAGCAAGGGCTTTGGGATGGAGATGCAATATGGCAGTCATGCCAACATATCTCATCAGCCACCTGGTGGAAGGGACTTTGTGGATCTGAGGCTCTTTCCCCTGTTGCCTCCATCATCCTCCAAATCCCACCAACATCAGCCGCCTCAGAGGGCAACTGGTCCTTATTTGGGAACACACAAGCCAAAGCACGCAACAGGCTGACCAATAGAAGGGGTGAAAATTGTGTGGCCATCCGGGCAAATTTGAGGCTTTTTGAGCCTGACAACAAGCCATTCTCAACAAGGTTGGAAAGTGACAGTGAAGATTGGAAGGATTTAATAATATGCAATTAAGTCTACTTATGAGAAGGTAAAATGTTTATGTTTCTGTCTTCATATGATATGGTAAACATATCCAATGAAAAAAAACATCTATATTTAGATGGTATTAATATTAATTTGCATATATTTCCCTTAATTCCCATATGTTCCCGTTAATTCTAATATATTCCCGTTAATTCTGACGGAAAGTTTCCACCTCTGAATATTCCCCAAAATGTGCAACACTACTCAAAACCACAGTCTCAGACAGTCGCTCACCCGCTGGCCTGGTTTCAACTTTCCCCAGATATGGAAAGCAATTGAGCAAGTACAAAACATGCACCATTATCAGTTTCTATTTGGTTTCTATCAGCCATTCATCCATTGACGACAGAATAGCAGATTGTAATTTTCCGTTTTTTTTTGTGTTACTAGTTTTTTCTTAGTAGCCAGAGCCAAACTGCAGAATATGCTCTTTCAGATACTATATAGAAATCACAATGTTTTACCTGCATGTGACTCTGAAGGCGGATTTGATCAAGCGAAGCTCCTTTCCTTGCATCTGTCAAATACAAGATGCGCCCATCTCTTCATGCACAATTTGACAACTGATTGCCCTAATATTGTCACTCATCAGATTATTGTCAATGTAATCTTGCCTATAGGCTAACTCTTATTATGTGTGATATTATTTTCGGTGTAGTTTAGATGTAGTGTCAATGGGCCGGTTGTGCAGGCTGACTGGCATTGTCAGTTTCCCGCTCATCAACTTGGATAGAGTCAAGGATATATTTTGCATTATACTAAAGGCCCGCTGCAACACATAGCATGTTTTCGTTTCCCTTACAATCAATTGGATTGGTAATAGAGTTGTAGTAAATAAAACAGTCCCATAACAGCTTATTTTTGACAAAGTAAAGCGTAAAAGAGAAGGGGATCAAACTGCCATGCAGTCAAATGATTAACTTGAGCTCCAACACTGATAAATAGGCATAATACAAGCTCATCATTACACTATTGTCTTTCTAGATAAAATCAGCCTCTTCATCGTTCAGTTAGGCCTCATTTTAAGTTAGATTATTAAGTAGGGTGCACAATTATCGCCCATTCATCCATTTGTCATTCATTCAGTGAGGAGAGAGAGATGCATTAGAGCCTGGCTGGGTACCAAGGTCCGACAGCACATTGTCTTGGAGCCTGGCTGGGTACCAACTTCCTACAGCACATTGAATAGGAGCCTGGCTGGGTACCAACATCCTACAGAACATTGTCTTGGAGCCTGGCTGGGTACCAACGTCCTACAGCACATTGTCTTGGAGCCTGGCTGGGTACCAATGTCCTACAGCACATTGTCTTGGAGCCTGGCTGGGTACCAACGTCCTACAGAACATTGTCTTGGAGCCTGGCTGGGTACCAACGTCCTACAGCACATTGTCTTGGAGCCTGGCTGGGTACCAACGTCCTACAGGACATTGTCTTGGAGCCTGGCAGTGTACCAACGTCCTACAGCACTTGTCTTGGAGCCTGGCTGGGTACCAATGTCCTACAGCACATTGTCTTGAAGCCTGGCTGGGTACCAACGTCCTACAGCACATTGTCTTGGAACCTGGCTGGGTACCAACGTCCTACAGAACATTGTCTTGGAGCCTGGCTGCGTACCAACGTCCTACAGAACATTGTCTTGGAGCCTGGCTGCGTACCAACGTCCTACAGAACATTGTCTTGCTGGGTTAAGTTAGGAATAAGTGTGAAAAAAACTGGTAAAAAGGCTCTAAACACTTTTCTGGTTGTGATAAATTCAATCTGACAAATGAGCAGTGTAAAATACAAACATTTAGTAAACGTCAGGGAAGGAACAGGACATCACTTTTTTAGGGGGCACATTTTTTGTATTTACAAAAATGAAACAGTTTGGAAGAGTTTGCATGTATTATTGTGACCTTTTGTTAGTTTTGGACTTGGGTAATGTTTTTTTCATCTATTCGGGCACACAGTGTTTGTGATTGGTCAACAGTAGGGATTCTTCAATAAACTCTTTGTTGTCATACAAGTAGAGACAACTCGTTTTCATGGACATTTTTCAATTGAGAAATACTACACCAAACATCTTAGTTAGATGTAAAATCACTCGACTAAGATCTCCCCGGCAAAAGCATCAAAAGTAATGACATATTCCTTGAGTTATCTTAGATTAAATCTGACTATTTTGTGGAAGTGTATACTGGCTACGGCGTTTCAAAATGGACAAACAGTACTTTTAAGGTCTTTTAAGGGAGTATGCTCTCTTCGGTTCGCCTAGACGACTTTGGCTAGCCATCAGCCAAACTGAAGCATGCTGACGCCTTTAGGGCAATACAGGAGACCACTAGGCCATGGGCTTGTCACCAGAGCAGTGATATGGGTCACTAATAAAGATATTACCATGTCGAAACACTGGATGCAGAGTGCTCTGACTGAGTGCCCTTAGAGTGGCCCAGAGTGGATGTGTAATCATGGACAAGTGTAGAGTCATTTACTATGCTAAACCCCTAGTTATTTTTCATTGGTAGCTCAGAGCATGTCAATTGATACATAACAACAACAGCACTGGAAATTGGAAATTATAGTAGCCTAGTCTATGTTGTGCTTGTTGTAACAGCTTGATAGCAGTGTGTTTACTTTCATATTTCCTGCATGACCCAACATAGTTTTTTGGCATAAAAAACATTTATTTCACTTTTTTAGCATTCTATCACAAAGAGCACAGCTTCAAATTAATTTAAAAAACAAATATTCCCCATCTCAAGAAGTTAAGAAGAAAAAATCACTATAGTAGGTGCCTATAAAGTGTTAAATAAATTAACAGAGTTTACTGTAACAGGGCTGACCGTAACGGATTGACAACTTCATCTTAAATCAGCCATAAATTGTGACAGGAAGCTTGTTGTGTGCAACAGGGAGGGGCAATTGAATGCAAGCTTCACTAAAACATTTCAATTGTTAAAAAGATTCTAGCCTGTCTATCTATTGGTAACAGGGTTGATGCGTTGTGCTCAACCCGCTCAGTTTTCCACCGTAAAACACCAGAAAATGTCCATAAAGTGTAGAACCAGCTCACCTATTTTTACATTATGATTTGGCTATTAGATGTTCAATATCTCTTGAAATATATATATATTTAAAAGTTTTATTCAGTTCACGTAACAGGATTTACCTTAAAATGAGGGACAGACATAAAGGAACCTCTAATCACATGAAATGACTTTGTCAAAGCAACAAAATAACAAGGGCTTTACAATGATGGTGAAAACTTGGAGAAAGTTTGGGATTAAGTGGGTTAAAGTGCACGGAGGGACATGTCAAAAGGCTGAATTTTGGCACATACAGTGCCTTGCGAAAGTATTCGGCCCCCTTGAACTTTGCGACCTTTTGCCACATTGCCACTGTATTTTTTTGTGAAGAATCAACAACAAGTGGGACACAATCATGAAGGGGAACGACATTTATTGGATATTTCAAACTTTTTTAACAAATCAAAAACAGAAAAATTGGGCGTGCAAAATTATTCAGCCCCCTTAAGTTAATACTTTGTAGCGCCACCTTTTGCTGCGATTACAGCTGTAAGTCGCTTGGGGTATGTCTCTATCAGTTTTGCACATCGAGAGACTGAAATTTTTTCCCATTCCTCCTTGCAAAACAGCTCGAGCTCAGTGAGGTTGGATGGAGAGCATTTGTGAACAGCAGTTTTCAGTTCTTTCCACAGATTCTCGATTGGATTCAGGTCTGGACTTTGACTTGGCCATCCTAACACCCGGATATGTTTATTTTTGAACCATTCCATTGTAGATTTTGCTTTATGTTTTGGATCATTGTCTTGTTGGAAGACAAATCTCCGTCCCAGTCTCAGGTCTTTTGCAGACTCCATCAGGTTTTCTTCCAGAATGGTCCTGTATTTGGCTCCATCCATCTTCCCATCAATTTTAACCATCTTCCCTGTCCCTGCTGAAGAAAAGCAGGCCCAAACCATGATGCTGCCACCACCATGTTTGACAGTGACGATGGTGTGTTCAGCTGTGTTGCTTTTACGCCAAACATAACGTTTTGCATTGTTGCCAAAAAGTTCAATTTTGGTTTCATCTGACCAGAGCACCTTCTTCCACATGTCCAGGTGGCTTGTGGCAAACTTTAAACAACACTTTTTATGGATATCTTTAAGAAATGGCTTTCTTCTTGCCACTCTTCCATAAAGGCCAGATTTGTGCAATATACGACTGATTGTTGTCCTATGGACAGAGTCTCCCACCTCAGCTGTAGATCTCTGCAGTTCATCCAGAGTGATCATGGGCCTCTTGGCTGCATCTCTGATCAGTCTTCTCCTTGTATGAGCTGAAAGTTTAGAGGGACGGCCAGGTCTTGGTAGATTTGCAGTGGTCTGATACTCCTTCCATTTCAATATTATCGCTTGCACAGTGCTCCTTGGGATGTTTAAAGCTTGGGAAATGTTTTTGTATCCAAATCCGGCTTTAAACTTCTTCACAACAGTATCTCGGACCTGCAAGGTGTGTTCCTTGTTCTTCATGATGCTCTCTACGCTTTTAACGGACCTCTGAGACTATCACAGTGCAGGTGCATTTATACGGAGACTTGATTACACACAGGTGGATTGTATTTATCATCATTAGTCATTTAGGTCAACATTGGATCATTCAGAGATCCTCACTGAACTTCTGGAGAGAGTTTGCTGCACTGAAAGTAAAGGGGCTGAATAATTTTGCACGCCCAATTTTTCAGTTTTTGATTTGTTAAAAAAGTTTGAAATATCCAATAAATGTCGTTCCACTTCATGATTGTGTCCCACTTGTTGTTGATTCTTCACAAAAAAATACAGTTTTATATCTTTATGTTTGAAGCCTGAAATGTGGCAAAAGGTCGCAAAGTTCAAGGGGGCCGAATACTTTCGCAAGGCACTGTAAGCAAGTCTTTGTTCATATTAAAAAATGAGATTTATTGAATTGTCTATATTAAACTATATTGTGGTCTATATTAAACGGGCACTTCATTTAATATAACAGGCTTTTAAAATGCTATATTTGTGCTCAATTTCTACTTTAAATATCAAAGGGACGAAAAAGGCATTCATTTCGTGGAACGACCCAGCCACAGACGTTAAGGAATAGGCCTCGCTGTTAGTTGAAGGATATAGCCAACCTAATCTCTCCATAACACCAGTAGCACAGGCAGGAAAACAGTTCTCGTGGTTAGTGAGGGTGTTATCCCTCGCCGCCTCCTTTCTTCATTTCCTATTTTCCTCTCCTCTACTGTGCTTTTCCCCTGTGGTGGGCTGGATGGCTGGATATGATAGGTTTAGTGTTATTGGAAACAGACAGGGGTTGGCACAGAGACCGTTACTACCACTGCAGTCACATTCAGCTCCTGTAGCTATGAGAAAGAGAAACTTACACATGTAAGTACTGTCCTCAACTCCTCTCTGTCTCTATATTGGCACCCTATTCCTTATGCAGTGCACTATATGGGGAATTAGGGTAGCGTTTCAGACGGAACCAGTCAATGCCCCTTTAAGGAGACAAAGGAACGCAGATATAAACAGTGGGGAGAACATGTATTTGATACACTGCCGATTTTGCAGGTTTCCTACTTACAAAGCATGTAGAGGTCTGTAATTTTTATCATAGGTACACTTCAACTGTGAGAGACGGAATCTAAAACAAAAATCCAGAAAATCACATTGTATGATTTTTAAGTAATTAATTTGCATTTTATTGCATGACATAAGTATTTGATACATCAGAAAAGCAGAACTTAATATTTGGTACAGAAACCTTTGTTTGCAATTACAGAGATCATACGTTTCCTGTAGTTCTTGACCAGGTTTGCACACACTGCAGCAGGGATTTTGGCCCACTCCTCCATACAGACCTTCTCCAGATCCTTCAGGTTTTGGGGCTGTCGCTGGGCAATACGGACTTTCAGCTCCCTCCAAAGATTTTCTATTGGGTTCAGGTCTGGAGACTGGCTAGGCCACTCCAGGACCTTGAGATGCTTCTTACGGAGCCACTCCTTAGTTGCCCTGGCTGTGTGTTTCGGGTCATTGTCATGCTGGAAGACCCAGCCACGACCCATCTTCAATGCTCTTACTGAGGGAAGGAGGTTGTTGGCCAAGATCTCGCGATACATGGCCCCATCCATCCTCCCCTCAATACGGTGCAGTCGTCCTGTCCCCTTTTGAGAAAAGCATCCCCAAAGAATGATGTTTCCACCTCCATGCTTCACGGTTGGGATGGTGTTCTTGGGGTTGTACTCATCCTTCTTCTTCCTCCAAACACGTTGAGTGGAGTTTAGACCAAAAAGCTCTATTTTTGTCTCATCAGACCACATGACCTTTTCCCATTCCTCCTCTGGATCATCCAGATGGTCATTGGCAAACTTCAGACGAGCCTGGACATGCGCTGGCTTGAGCAGGGGGACCTTGCATGCGCTGCAGGATTTTAATCCATGACGGCATAGTGTGTTACTAATGGATTTCTTTGAGACTGTGGTCCCAGCTCTCTCCGTGTAGTTCTGGGCTGATCCCTCACCTTCCTCATGATCATTGATGCCCCACGAGGTGAGATCTTGCATGGAGCCCCAGACCGAGGGTGATTGACCATCATCTTGAACTTCTTTCATTTTCTAATAATTGCGCCAACAGTTGTTGCCTTCTCACCAAACTGCTTGCCTATTGTCCTGTAGCCCATCCCAGCCTTGTGCAGGTCTACAATTTTATCCCTGATGTCCTTACACAGCTCTCTGGTCTTGGCCATTGTGGAGAGGTTGGAGTCTGTTTGATTGAGTGTGTGTGGACAGGTGTCTTTTATACAGGTAACGAGTCCAAACAGGTGCAGTTAATACAGGTAATGAGTGGAGAACAGGAGGGTTTCTTAAAGAAAAACTAACAGGTCTGTGAGAGCCAGAATTCTTACTGGTTAGAAGGTGATCAAATACTTACAGTGGGGCAAAAAAGTATTTAGTCAGCCACCCAATTGTGCAAATTCTTCCACTTAAAAAGATGAGAGAGGCCTGTAATTTTCATCATAGGTACACTTCAACTATGACAGACAAAATGAGAAAAAAAATCCAGAAAATCACATTGTAGGATTTTTAATTAATTAATTTGCAAATAATGGTGGAAAATAAGTATTTGGTCACCTACAAACAAGCAAGATTTCTGGCTCTCACAGACCTGTAACTTCTTCTTTAAGAGGCTCCTCTGTCCTCCACTCATTACCTGTATTAATGGCACCTGTTTGAACTTGTTATCAGTATAAAAGACACCTGTCCACAACCTCAAACAGTCACACTCCAAACTCCACTATGGCCAAGACCAAAGAGCTGTCAAAGGACACCAGAAACAAAATTGTAGACCTGCACCAGGCTGGGAAGACTGAATCTGCAATAGGTAAGCAGCTTGGTTTGAAGAAATCAACTGTGGGAGCAATTATTAGGAAATGGAAGACCTACAAGACCACTGATAATCTCCCTGGGGCTCCACGCAAGATCTCACCTCGTGGGGTCAAAATGATCAGAAGAATGGTGAGCAAAAATCCCAGAACCACACGGGGCGACCTAGTGAATGACCTGCAGAGAGCTGGGACCAAAGTAACAAAGCCTACCATCAGTAACACACTACGCCACCAGGGACTCAAATCCTGCAGTGCCAGACGTGTCCCCCTGCTTAAGCCAGTACATGTCCAGGCCCGTCTGAAGTTTGCTAGAGAGCATTTGGATGAACCAGAAGAAGATTGGGAGAATGTCAGATGAAACCAAAACTTTTGGTAAAAACTCAACTCGTCATGTTTGGAGGACAAAGAATGCTGAGTTGCTGAGTTGCATACAAAGAACACCATACCTACTGTGAAGCATGGGGGTGGAAACATCATGCTTTGGGGCTGTTTTTCTGCAAAGGGACCAGGACGACTGATCCGTGTAAAGGAAAGAATGAATGGGGCCATGTATCGTGAGATTTTGAGTGAAAACCTTCCATCAGCAAGGGCATTGAAGATGAAACGTGGCTGGGTCTTTCAGCATAAGAAGCATTTCAAGGTCCTGGAGTGGCCTATCCAGTCTCCAGATCTCAACCCCATAGAAAATCTTTGGAGGGAGTTGAAAGTCCGTGTTGCCCAGCAACAGCCCCAAAACATCACTGCTCTAGAGGAGATCTGCATGGAGGAATGGTCCAAAATACCAGCAACAGTGTGTGAAAACCTTGTGAAGACTTACAGAAAACGTTTGACATCTGTCATTGCCAACAAAGGGTATATAACAAAGTATTGAGATAAACTTTTGTTATTGACCAAATACTTATTTTCCACCATAATTTGCTAATAAATTCATAAAAAATCCTACAATGTGATTTTCTGGATTTTTTTTCTCATTTTGTCTGTCATAGTTGAAGTGTACCTATGATGAAAATTACAGGCCTCTCATCTTTTTAAGTGGGAGAACTTGCACAATTGGTGGCTGACTAAATACTTTTTCCCCCACTGTATGTCATGCAATAAAATGCTAATTAATTACTTAAAAATCATAGAATGTGATTTTCTGGATTGTTGTATTAGATTCCGTCTCTCACAGTTGAAGTGTACCAATGATAAAACTTACAGACCTCTACATGCTTTGTAAGTAGGAAAACCTGGAAAATTGGCAGTGTATCAAATACATGTTCTCCCCACTGTAACTGTTCTAACTCCTCGACAAGAGACGAGACATAACAGCAGAAACCCTCTCATTCTCTCCAGCAGCATGTCAGTGGAGAAATAAAGACTAATGGACTAACCTCTCCCGCTAATCACTTTTTTTTATATAGTCTCCTCCCATAGAGAAGACCTTCTTTCAGGGGAGATTAAACGTTCTATTTTTAATACCAACATGCAAATGGCTGCTATCTCTGCTGCTGACGGTTCACTTTCTTTAACCCAATCACAAAAGTTTGTTCCAGGCGTGTTATAAACCTCGTAATTATTCTTAATTATGTCTTGAAGTTATTTGTTTGTTGTTTTTTTAAACCAAATTGGGCTCCTGTAGATTGTATCGTCTCACTTTTATTTAACCGTTTCAATTTCATGCTTTATATTAATCATTCAGGGAATAACGGAATTAATCAGAGCCATGAAATTCTGATATGTCATTTTTTCCCTTCCCCACAACAATTAATTGGATTTAATCCGTAACTGGATTTTGGTTTATGTTCTTTATCTCCTGGAATACAATGTCTGTAAATATGAATTTAGGAGATCAAACAATTTTGACTGCATTGTTAAGGAGCTTAGTGTGGGGGAAGTCAAGAGGCACAAAACAGAGGGAGTGAGAGAGGGAGGAGGGATAGAGGGGGAGGGACGGAGGAGGAGAGAGGAACGGCTGCTCTCTTCCAGCAGGGGAAGAGACTGGGGTTCAGAGCTATAGGCCTGCTCAGCTCACTGAAAGAATTCCACCAGAGCAGTCAGGTACTGTTTTGTTGGTCTGTTTTGTCATTGTCCTAGCTTCTCCTCTCCTCCCCTTGTCCTCCAGTGTGGCAAGCCCTCCACTTCTACAGATTAGCCTAGATGCTACCATGTAGCTCCCTGTGCCCGCTGCTGGCCTGGCACTGCCCCCAAAGTTTGTCCAGCGGCCGCCAACTGAGGAACTGAGGGCACCACCAGCGTTCGGGTACAGGGACCAGGCAGGACACAGGCAGACGAGCTAACAGAGGCTTTGTCCAAAAGGCCTCCTTATTCCCTTTATAGTGCACAAGCGACTCACTATAGTGAACTATTGTGCGCTAGCAGCTCTGGCCAGAAGTAGAGAGTTGACAGAAAGAGCTGACAGAGTGCAGCAGCCCTTTGAGTTAGCAAGGCCCTCAGAGGCAGCAGCATGGGTGAGCTGTGCAGGCCAACATGCCGACTGTTTCATTATCAATGGGAAGCTTAAGAGAAACGCATTGTTCATTTCGAAACCATGATCACCGTTTCCAGTTCACAATGGTATGTTGTTGATGTCTTAGCTTCACATCACGTGGCCTGGCCAATACTTTTTCTGCCTGGAGACGAGTTAACTGTCTTCTGGTGTCTGTTTGTTATTTTCCGGGTTGACACTAGTCAGAACATGCAGGGTTCCCCAACTGGTGGTCCGCCTGGGATTTTATTTGGCCACCCAAGTTTTCTCAGCAAAACATTGTAAACATTTTATTTTTATTTTTTTATTGTTGGACATAAAATACATAAAATACTGTATAAACACCAGCAAATCAGCTCCAGTTGATTTCTATTTTGGAAATGTGTTCCAAGGTATTCCCGCACATAATAGAGATAGATATACAGTATGTGATCGTATACGAATGTAAGCACGGTTTGAATCATTCTGGTTTAGTTTGGGCCTCTTGCTGGCCATTTTCAGTTTGCAAATGATGTGTAATTATCTTCCGGCCCGCGGCTGACTCTAGTTGAGGATCCCTGATGTAGAGTAACAGTAGGACTATACAGTAGCTGTTTTGCAACACACATCCAGCAGTGGTGGTCAGTCGGAAGACCTGTGCCTACACACTGACTAATGATGATGAGCTGGTAGATGAAATGGCATGGTTGACAAACACAGGACAGATTGACTCATCCAGGAAGCGGTTAATGCATTTAGTGAGCTGAGCAATCTGAGGTTTTTTTTTGTAAGCTTGTCTGTGGGATGATGTAATTCCCACGTTAGCTGACGTGTGTCTTCCATCCAGTACATCTTTTTGCGTCGCTACAATTTACACGGTTGTAATGTGTCAACAAATCAAAGCTGACCCACAAACAAGGCTTGTTTAGAAAAACAGATGGCTCAATGTGTCCGTGAGCAGACAAAGATGGCTCCGCATCGGGTGGAGTTGCTGTTTAACTGGTAGTCTCTCGTGACAGACAAATCGAGTAGCTGGCCAGCTGCACGCCGCCCGCACGCAAGAGTTGGGTCTGGGTTCGGAGATTAGGCCTGTTTGACACACTGGTAGCATTGGCGGTAAATTGAAAGAGTTGTTTTTACTATACAAGGCTATTCCTACTGTTCAATATAGCTCAGAAGCAAATCAAGCCTGGACAAGAATGTCTCCATTGTAGCCTACAAATGCTACCACAGACTCAGCCAGGCGTATCACCCATGATGCCCCAAGGCCTCTCTAGGTCTAGGCTATTAGGTGACTGGCTCATGATTCACCACCACTAGCTCTTGCATGTTAATTGCTTCACGAGTTCCCGCTGTATATGTCTGCTAGCGAGGAGGAGAGAAAAGACGACGTGGCTTCAAACAAGAAAGCTACTAACAAGCGAAGTCAATCGTGCTATTCAAATCCCTTGGTTGGCAGCATAATGAGTCCCTACCCGTCAAGAGCAGCCAAAAGGAGGGGAAAACAGCATCAACACAGCTCCATTGCTTGGTACAGCTTCTCTTCCTGGTAGCTACATTAGCAGTTGACCTTTGAGACGTTATATATGGTCACCGTTCATTCATTCAGTCTCTTCTTCTGCTCCTGCTCCTGCTTCTTCTTCTTCTGCTTCAGTGCAGCTGCCGCCAGTTCACCCACCAAAACACGAACAAGGAAAAATGAAACCCAAATTCTTCCCAAGCCATAGGGAAGGAGGAGATAGAGGGAAAGGAGGAAGGAAGGGAGAGATGGATGGGTAGTAAAATATTCCTTGCCTTTAGAAAATTTTCAGCCCTCGACTTTTTCCACACTTTGTTACGTTACAGCCTTATTCTAAAATGATTTTTATTTATTGAATCCATTTTAGAATAAGGCTGTAACGTAACAAAGTGTGGAAAAAGTCGAGGGGTCTGAAAATTTTCCAATTTTCTCAGCAATCTACACACAATACCCAATAATGACATCACAATACCCCACAATGACATCACAATACCCCAAAATGAAGAAGCAAAAACAAGTGTTTAGAAATGTTGGGGTTAGGGAGGTGTAAGGAGTTAGGGAGGTGGAGGGGGGTTGGGGAAGTGTGGGGGTTAGGGAGGTGTAAGGAGTTAGGGAGGTGGAGGGGGGTGTGGGAGTTAGGGAGGTGGAAGGTGGTTAGGGAGGTGGAGGGGGGTTAGGGAGGTGGAGGGGGGTTAGGGAGGTGGAGGGGGGTTAGGGAAGTGTGGGGGTTAGAGAGGTGGAGGGGGGTTAGGGAGGTGGAGGGGGGTTAGGGAATTATGGGGGTTAGAGAGGTGTAGGGAGTTAGGGAGGTGGAGGGGGGTTAGGGAAGTGTGGGGTTAGGGAGGTGGAGGGGGGTTAGGGAGGTGGAGGGGGGTGTGGGAGTTAGGGAGGTGTGGGAGTTAGGGAGGTGGAAGGTGGTTAGGGAGGTGGAGGGGGGTTAGGGAGGTGGAGGGGGGTGCTGCCTGCCTGCATTCTAAAGCCCTAAAGGGCAAAAGGCTGAGGGGTTTGAGGTGGAAAGAACTGCTGCCTCAGCAGGAGCCTGATTATACCTCCAGAGGGATATGCTCTGTGCTGCATCCCAAATAGCACCCTAATCCCATTAGGCTCTTGTTCAAAAGTAGTGCATTATATAAGGAACACTTTGCCATTTGGGATGCACCTCTCCTCTGTTTTACTCTGCTCTGCTCTGCTCTGCTCTCTGCTCTGCTCTGCTCTCTGCTCTGCACCTCCATAGCACTACGCTCATACAAAGGATGCAGCATGGCGGCTGCAGCCGTGGTTCAGTCAGGGTGGGCGGGCAGCGCAGGAAGTGGGCTTGATCCTGGTTTATAGCCTAGCCCAGCTCTTTTATGGGACACCTAAGTGCAGCCCACCCACCTCCCACACCTCAGCCCACCCCAGCACACGCAAGGCTAGGCCAGGCCAGGCCAGGCCCCAGTGGCCTCTAGGAACTCACTGTTTATGGGCTGAGGGAGGGAGGTTGGAGGGAGGGACCAAGGATGACAGTTACCAGGTTTTGACAGCAGAGGACTGGGGGAGGGAGGAGTGTGTAAGTGGAGAGGGACTGTAAATATATATGCTGTATACCAGACCCACCTGGAGCACTGTAGATAGCCTCTATATCCCGCCCCATCCAGACATATGCAAATTACTAAATCAAAGAACCAGCTGATTAGTCCAGCCACATCTCTCTATTCTCGTCCTTGGCTTGATTCTCTCTGCTGCCCTCCCCTCTCTCCCGCTCTCCCTCACTGGCTGCTGTGAAATGCAAATGTGGAGTGTAACGAACGATGTAGGCTTGTGTCCGACACGTTTCACCCCCCTGGCGTCCCCACCGACACGCACACGGTCCCCAGCTACCTCGTCCAGCACGCCACTAATTACCCTTGTTGTAGCGCTATGCCTGATCATCCTTGATGTCACAATGCGCTGCGTCCATCGCTGCCATTGTCTCCACTTGTTAGCCCCTCACTGCCTGGCGTTGCTTGGTCCTGATGGAATAATACTGATCAAGGGAGAGAAAACACAGCATGGTATTGGATGCACTATTAAAACGAGGCAGAGAGGGAGAGGAGGGTGAGATGTGCATGTCGAACGGGGTCCTGATTCATTTAGGAAGGATTCTTCCGGAGCCTATGATTAATCCCTGCAGGATGTGATGGTGTCAGCGGTGGACAAAAAAACAGAGTAACGTTGAATAATAATAATTAATAGATTCATATCCTGGTTGAACAGACAGAGACCTTAAAGAGCAGAGAGGGAGGGGTGGAGAGAGGGGGGGGGGGGGGGTAAGAAGAGTGGGGGTGGAGAAAAGCAGATAGGGGGAGAGAGAGAGGAGGGAGGGAGGGGTGTGAGAGAGGGAAGGAGAGAAGAAGGGAGGGAAGGAGGGGAAAAGTGGGAAGATAAAACAGACAGAGGAGGGTTGCAAGCAGAGGATCTGTCTCCCAATTTGTTCTCACTTTGTTCCAGTAATAAGATCCAGACCTCCCCTCTACCGTGGACCAGATAATTAACTCCTGGGGATAAACTGTGAAGAGGGGCTCTCTCTTTCCCTCTGTCTTTCCCTTTCTCTACCCATCTCTCTCTCTCTTTCTCTCTGTCTCCCTCTCTCTCTTGATTTATAGCATTGTGGTGGGGATGACATCTCTGCAGCCAGTCTGCAAAGCATTGTTACATAAATTGCAAACTTTCCTTGATATATGTTTTCACAGTTAGATTGGAAATGAGTAGCATGGATAGAGGAGGGGGTACAATCAAAATGAGATGGCAATGCTTCCCTCCCAGAAATAGATTTAGGGTAATATGAGCCCAATACATGTATTTAACATGCCTTTGGTTTTTAGCTGTGCTGTAACCTCAAAAGTCTTTCTCTAGCTGGAGTACATAAAACCCTGGTTTAAATGTCAAGACATTTTTAGCCTCTTGCTTGTATTATTTGACCCATGGCATCTGTTCATTATAGCATTAAATAAGTGGCTCCGTGGAGCACTAGCCTGAAGTGTGCTCCTCTGATGTGTGGATGACACTAAGTAGTATGACTCATTTCAGTGCATGGTGAGGCTTGATCTGTGAAATGTGGCGCCCTGGGCAGTCCGTTGGTTTGTGGTGTTCTTAGAAACCCACTGTCTCAGTGTCTGAGGCCTGAAGCAGCTAGGCAGCAGGACTCAGGACTCAGGTCTCAGGTCATGCTAATTTCCGTTAGCCGTAACCTGCTCACTTTCCTTCATTGTCTTATCAGACCTCTCTTGTCCAGCAACTCCTCTGGAATGTAGCGATAAAGGTTTTCTCTCAGCATTCATTCTACTGTTCCCTAACTCATCGCCTTGGCCAGGGTGAACTTTCCAAAGCAGCAGGAGGGACCAAAAGAAAGGCCTTTTCCGTTATCTGCTTCCCCTTTGACTGTGAGTGTGAGTCACAATGCGCTCTCTTTCATTTATTCACCCACCTCTCTCTCTTTCTCTCTTTCAGAAACATGTGAAGACCGTGGTGAAGATAAAAGCGCGAACCTAGCCTTTGAGAACACAAAGAGGAAGGTAGCCTCCCTCCCACTCCTCCTCCATCCTCCCCCTGTTCAGTCTGCTGTTGCCTTGTTGCAGAGTCCCTAGTGGTATGGAGGGCCGACGGTCGCGGCGAGTCACACAATACAGCGCCAGAACATTCCCAGCGGGCCCTACACGGGGCGCTGTGCTGGCCATGCTGGGCTGCTGGGTGTTAGCTGTCGCTGCCACCGTGTGCCAAGGCCAGACCACCTTCACCAGCTTCCACCCAGAGCGCCGGGAGTGGGCCTTCAACCATCTGACGGTCCACCAGACAACTGGGGCGCTCTACATCGGAGCAGTCAACCGTGTCTACAAGCTATCAGGCAACCTGACCCTGATGGTGTCCCACGACACAGGCCCTGAGGACGATAACAAGGCCTGCTACCCGCCCCTCATCGTCCAGCCCTGCTCTGAACCCCTGACCTCCACTAACAACGTCAACAAGCTGCTCCTTATAGACTACAGCCAGAATCGCCTTCTGGCTTGCGGTAGCCTCTACCAGGGAGTCTGTAAACTCCTTCGTCTGGACGACCTGTTTATCCTAGTGGAGCCGTCCCATAAGAAAGAGCACTACCTCTCCAGCGTCAACCAGACAGGCACCATGTACGGGGTAATCGTGCCCTCCCATGGCCAGGACGGGACTCTCTTCATCGGGACGGCAGTAGACGGCAAGCAGGACTACTTCCCTACCATCTCCAGCCGCAAGCTGCCCCGTGACCCAGAGTCCTCAGCCATGCTTGACTACGAGCTCCACACGGACTTCGTCTCGTCTCTGATAAAGATCCCGTCAGACACGCTTGCGCTGGTGTCCCACTTCGACATCTACTACGTGTATGGCTTCGCCAGTGGTTCCTTCGTCTACTTCCTGACCGTCCAGCCTGAGACGCCGGAGAACAGCATGTCATCTGGCGGATCCTCCAATGATCTCTTCTACACCTCGCGCATTGTACGCCTCTGCAAGGATGACCACAAGTTCCACTCGTACGTCTCCTTACCTGTGGGCTGCGTGAGGAATGGCGTGGAGTACCGTCTCCTGCAGGCTGCCTACCTAGCTAAGCCGGGCCGTGTGCTGGCCGCCTCGCTGAACATCAGTGCCACAGATGACGTGCTCTTCACCGTGTTCTCCAAGGGCCAGAAGCAGTACCACCAGCCGCCAGATGACTCTGCGCTCTGCGTGTTCACCATCAAGGACATCAACGCCCGTATCAAGGAGCGCCTGCAGTCCTGCTACCAGGGAGAGGGCAACCTGGAGCTCAACTGGCTGCTGGGAAAAGACGTGCAGTGCACAAAAGCTGTGAGTTTACAGAGGAGACACATGGACGCACACACACACACACGCACACACACACACTGCTGAGGAAGCACATGCAATGCACCAAGACGAAGAGTTGAATAAGGCCCATTCAAAGGTTAAGGAACTACAGAGAAACGCATACTGTAAATGGTGCATATTTCAAACACATACTGTAAATGGTGCATATTTCAAACACATACTGTAAATGGTGCATATTTCAAACACATACTGTAAATGGTGCATATTTCAAACACATACTGTAAATGGTGCATATTTCAAACACATACTGTAAATGGTGCATATTTCAAACACATACTGTAAATGGTGCATATTTCAAACACATACTGTAAATGGTGCATATTTCAAACACATACTGTAAATGGTGCATATTTCAAACACATACTGTAAATAGTGCATAGTTCAAACACACTGTAAATAGTTCAAAGTTCAAACACATACTGTAAATAGTTCAAAGTTCAAACTCATACTGTAAAGAATGAATAGTTCAAATACATACTGTAAATAGTGAATAGTTCAAACATACTGTAAATAGTGCATAGTTCAATCACATACTCTAAATAGTGCATAGTTCAAACACACATACTGTAAATAGTGAATAGTTCAAACATACTGTAAATAGGTCTCTCTCCGTAATCATACCCAATGACCATTTTGGCTCAGTAGAGTCACGTGGTCTGTTATCATTTCTACAGAGAACAATGTACAATAGTGCTAGACTCATCTTACACAGTGCAAATCCAAGGTTATTGTAGGCATTGATACAGTGAAACCAAACCAGCCATCATTATTCAGCCTCTGTTCCCATTCACACCTCAACGTTCACTTACCAAGAAGCAGACAGCTCCCTTCCACTGGGAGTTCTCATCAGCCTCAGTTCAATGTAGAAAGCCAACAGAATAATTCATTTACATTTTACACTGACTGTAGTCTACTGAGGTTACCGCTGGTAATAGCTTACAGAGCCATTCCTCAGCTCAACTCAGCTCTAATATCATGTGTACCAGTCTGTTTGTGCTAACGTTCCACTTCTTGCCACTCCATTACTGGCATATTACACAGAGTACAAGGAGTGGAATACTAGCACAAAACAAATCTGGACTTTAGGCTACCACTCTAATGTTTCCTCTAGGCATTAAACAACAGGGCAGCAACCCCAGCTCACCAACGACCTTGGAAACGACAAGGTTGAGTCCGAGTCTGGGAGGAACTACGGTGGATGCACACACTCATAATAATAACAAACACAGCAATCAAGATAACTGCCTTTGACGGCTCTACTTTGCAGGGATACAACATTTCCCTTTATCAAATCATTCTCACACTACATGTAATTAGGCCTAATTGTTTTGCAGCTCCGGGGAGCAGAACAGGCACATTAAAGACTATCTGAATGACTGAGAAATATTCACAAATTAAGGAGGGGATTTATTTTCCTTGGCGAGCACCAAAGTGATTCTATTCTACTCCAATGCAATCCAAAGAAACACTCTTTGCCTTCGAAGATGGCGAGGGAGAAGGGGGAAGAGATGGGGAGAAAGAGAGCAGACGGGAGAGAGAGAGAGAAAGAAAGAGAGAAGGCGAGCTCATTTAGTGTACCAGTAGCCAGAGCACAAGCCATACCAGGCCACATATCAGCCACATCTTGTCAGCCACAGTTTGGGTTCTTTATTTTAATTCAGTCCCACAAGGCGTCTGTCCTGCCTGCTCCTCTGTGTCTTTGGTCTTTAATTGCTAATATGAATTAAAAGGGGGAATTATGAACACTAATGACTATAGGCCTAAGTGTTTAGTCTCTACGACATGTAGGATGTGCATGTATGTGTGTGAAGTCTATAGGCTAGGCATGCTTGTTAGTGATTGCCTTCAAGTGCAAGTGTCTCATTTTGAAAGTGTGTGTGTGTCTTTTGTGTGTCTTCTGTGTGTCTGTGTGCATGTCAATGCCTGTATGTAGCGTACGTGTGGGCCAGAGGGATGGGTTTGGGGTGTACAGAGGATTCTATATTTTTGGGCCATATTAATGATATCCCCGGCGAGATCAGAAGTGTGTGGTTGGCTTTGTGCTAGTCCCCCAGGGCACTCTATTGACCGCTTTTATTAACATCACTAAATTCCCCATTAGTGCAATGTCAGAGGTGATTGTCAAGCGGAGGGAGACGTTATCTGGGGCCTGCACTGTTTGGTTTCATTTGCACCACAAAGACGGAGGGAGGCAGGGAGGGAGAGAGGGAGGCAGGGAGGGAGAGAGGGAGGGAGGGAGAGAGAGAGGAGGCGGAGAGAGAGAGAGAGAGAGAGAGAGAGAGAGGGAGGCGGGTGTAAAGGCTTTCACTCTCTCACCGTGGGAGTCAGATAAGATCTACTATAGCCTCTCTGTTCCCCAGGGCCCAGTTTTTCAAAAGTTATCTATCTGGATTTCACTTACCGGGTAGGATTACATGCATAGAAATAGAACGAATAGAACAGTCCCCATTCAAGTCAATGGTTTGTCCATTCTATTTATTCTCTTTCTATGCATTTAATCCTATCTGGTGGGGGAAATCCCGGATAGATAACTTTTGAAAAACTGGGCCCAGGAGAATCCTCTTGCAGCCCCCAGTGAGACCATCGTCACTGCCCAGACCTCCTCCAACATTCTCTCCTATCTCCTTCAGTTCAGCAGCCCTCATTAGAATGTTCCTTAAACTCAGAGCCGCATTCCATAGTTTCAACCCTCCTCTCCTCTGTCCTCTGCTAGCCAAGGAAATGTGTCTAGCGGCTAGCCCAGCAGATAAAGAGATGTAGCATGTAATGATGTTTAATGGATTATGCAGATAGACGTCAACAGATGAAGAGCTCTGAAAGCTTGGTCATAATACACCCCAACAGCTGGATATTTCCTCTGGTATGCGAACCTTGACTATGTTTTCGTTCAATCTCCCTCAAGCGGCATGGTTGTCTTTTCTAAATGGGGCTGAGGTTCTGTGCACAGCTGCTTTCCTAAAGGGGGAAATAAAAATACATTTCCCCAATACACTAGTCCTCAATGTTAAAATAAACTCATATAGATAAAATCTATTGAAAAAAAAACATTTACATGAGGGTCAGACTTGGTCTATACTGTCTGGAAGCTGACAGTCATACCAAGCCTTCCGGTATATGTGGAATAACACTGATGGGGCTCACATATTCAGCTGGTGTCACTCTCTCTTCCTCTCTATCCATGGTCATTGGCTACTCAACCATACTCACGACTATGCATGTCTAAATAGGAGGATCCACTATTGATCCTGACTGTCTCCTGAGATGGAGCGGAACCTGTGTCCACATCCCTGTCACCTAGCTATAGCTTCCCATAGTGTAGTAATGGGGATCAGAGGTCAGGAGGTTGAGGGGGACCGTGTGAAATGCTAATCAGACACTTATTGTTCACATCCGTGTCCAGACATCTGATTCTGCTTTAGAAAGTTTAACTATGTCAATTATAGGGGGTGAATGTAACCTTCACTTTACTATCAACAGTGTTTGCATTTGAGACATAATCTTGTATTAAAAATATCACCATAATAGAAGACAATCCTGAACAAATCTGAAGTTCAGGCGTGGATATACCACCATCCCCCAGTCCATTTGGTCTGCTATGGGATTGTTAAATATTGATTAATGCCACCAGTCAATGGGGGTATTCTATTTATAGAGCACAACTCTGGCAATGGTAATCAATGTTGTTAGCACCAGATTAATCCAAGAGTGAAATCTAGCTAGTGACTCCAGATCGGCAATATTTATTGGTATAAATGGGCGATGGGCAACTGGCGGCCCAGTCCACGGACCAATTTCCCAAAAATAAAATACAAATGATAATAATAATATATACTGTTAATGTGCAGTTCTGTGAAAAAAGTATCAGTCCTCTTTCTAATTGTCTCTACTCTTGCACATTTTTGATACTGTAACGATTCTCATTGGTGGAAGGAGAGGAGGACCAAAATGCAGCATGGTAAGTGTTCGTCATATTTTAATTGAAAAACTGAACACTACACAAAATAACAACGGAGAGAAAACGAAACAGTTCTGCCAGGTGAACAGACACTAAACAGAAATTAAACACCCACAACCAAAATGGGGAAAACAGGCTACCTAAGTATGATTCTCAATCAGAGACAACGAACGACACCTGCCTCTGATTGAGAACCATACTTGGCCAAACATATAGGAATATAACCTAGAAAAAAGAACCTAGAATACCCACCCCAACTCACGCCCTGACCAACCTAACACAAAGACATAAAAAAAGAACTTAAGGTCAGAACGTGACAGATACTGAATGTTATCAGATCTTCAACCAAAAGCTAATATTAGATAAAGGGAACCTGAGTGAACAAATAAAACAATGACATAATTATTTAATTTATTTAATAAACAAAGTTATTCAACACCTTAGTCCCCTTACACTCAATAACATCTCAATTGGGATTAGGTCAAGACTTACACTAGGCCATTCTCAAATTTGTTGCTTTTTAGCCATTTTCATGTAGACTTGTTTGTGTGTTTTGGATCATTGTCTTGCTGCATGACCCAGCTGCGTTTAAGCTTCAGCTCACAGATGAATGGCCTGACATTCTCCTGTAGAATTCTCTGATACAGAGTAGAATTCATGGTTCCTTCTATTAAGGCAAGTCGTACAGGTCCTGAGGCAGCAAAGCATCCCCAAACCCTCACACTACCACCACAATGCTTGACCATTTGTAACGATTGTCGTTGGTGGAAGAAGGAGTAGACCAAAGTGCAGCATGGTACGCCTTCATATTTACTTTTAATACACTGAACACAAAATACAAAAGAACAAGAGAATTAATGAAAACCGAAACAGTCCCTTATGGTGCAAACACTGAAACGGAAAATAACTACCCACAAACCATAGCGGGAAAACAGGCTGCCTAAGTATGGTTCTCAATCAGAGACAACGATTGACAGCTGCCTCTGATTGGGAACCATACCAGGCCAAACACATAGAACTACAAAACACGCCCTGACCAACCTAAAACAGAGACATAAAAAAGTAACTAAGGTCAGGACGTGACACCATTGGTATGAGGTGCTTGATTTCCTCCAGGCATAATAGGACCCATTTGTAAATGTATTTAAAATAAAACCAGAAATACCTGATTTACTATATAGAAGTATATATAAGACTCTTCGCTATGAGACTTGAAATTGAGCTCAGGTGCGTCTTGTTTCCATTGATCATCCTTGTGATGTTTCACAACTTGATTGGAGTCCACCTGTGGTACATCCAATTGACTGGACATGATTTGGAAAGGAACACACCAGTTTATATAAGGTCCCACAGTTGACAGTACATGTCAGAGCAAAAACCATGCCATGTGACCGAAGGAATTGTCCGTAGAGCTCCGAGACAGGATTGTGTCGAGGTACAGATCTGGGGAAGGGTACCAAACCATTTCTGCAGAATTGAAGATCCCCAAGAACACAGTGGCCTCCATCATTCTTAAATGGAGGAAGTTTGGAACCACCAGAAATCTTCTTAGAGCTGGCTGCTTGGCCAAACTGAGCAATTGGGGGAGAAGGGCCTTGGTCAGGGAGGTGACCAAGAAACAGATGGTCACTCTGACAGCGCTCCAGAGTTCCTCTGTGGAGATGGGAGAACCTTCCAGAAGGACAACCATCTCTGCAGCACTCCACCAATCAGGCCTTTATGGTAGACACTCCTCAGTAAAAGGCACATGACAGCCCGATTGGAGTTTGCCAAAAGGCACCTAAAGGACTCAGACCATGAAAACCAAGATTTAATTCTTTGTCCTGAATGCCAAGCTTCACATCTGGAGGAAACCTGGCACCATATCTATTAGAGGTCGACCGATTAATCGGCATGGACGATTAATTGGGGCCGATTTCAAGTTTTCATAACAATCGGAAATTGGTATTTCTGGGCGCCGATTTTTTTGAAAATGTATTTATTTTATTATTATTATTTTTATACCATTATTTAAATTGGCAAGTCAGTTAAGAACACATTCTTATTTTCAATGACGGCCTCGGAACGGTGGGTTAACTGCCTTGTTCAGGGGCAGAACGACAGGTTTTCACCTTGTCAGCTCGGGGGATCCAATCTTGCAACCTTTACAGTTAACTAGTCCAACGCTCTAACCACCTGCCTCTCGTTGCACTCCACTAGGAGCCTGCCTGTTACGCGAAAGCTATACTGCTACACTGGCAATACTATAGTGCCTATAAGAACATCCAATAGTCAAAGGTACATGAAATACAAATGGTATAGAGAGAAATAGTCCTATAAATACTATATTAACTACAACCTAAAACCTCTTACCTTGGAATATTGAAGTCTCATGTTAAAAGGAACCACCAACTTTCATATGTTCTCATGTTCTGAGCAAGGAACTCAAACGTTTGCTTTTTTACATGGCACATATTGCACTTTTACTTCTCCAACACTTTGTTTTTGTATTATTTAAACCAAATTGTTTCATTATTTATTTGAGGCTAAATTTATTTTTATTGATGTATTATAAAATAAGTGTTAATTCAGTATTGTTGTAATTGTCATTATTACAAATAAATAAATAAAAAATTGGCCGTTTTAATCGGTATTCGCTTTTTTGTCCTCCAATAATCGGTATCGTTATCGGCGTTGAAAAATCATAATCGGTCGACCTCTAATCTCTATGGTGGTGGCAGCATCATGCTGTGGGGATGTTTTTCAGTGGCAGGGACTGGGCGACTAGTCAGGATCAAGATAAAGATGAACGGAGCAAAGTACAAAGAGATCCTTGATGAAAACCTGCTCCAGAGCACTCTGGACCTCATACTGGGGTGAAGGTTCACCTACCAACAGGACAACAACCCCAATGCAGGAGTGGTTTTGGGGCATGGATTCTACAAAATGTCGAAAGCATTCTACAAGGATGCTGGCCCATGTTGAATTTAATGCTTCCCACAGTTGTGTCAAGTTGACTGATTGTCATATGGGTGGTGGAACATTTTTGATTTACACAGGAAACGGTTGAGCGTGGAAAAACCCAGCAGCTTTACAGTTCTTGACACAAATCGGTGCGCCTGGCACCTACAGTACTACTGTCATGACGTTGCCATGTTGGGTGAGGTTTATGACCCCCCCATAAATACCTTTCCCCCTTTTCTCTCCACTCTACAGAATGGACTCTTGGAAAGCCCTTTGTTAACATAGAGAGAGTATTGTAACATCAAAAGGTTGGGGAATGGAACAATATTTCCCTTTCTCAACCAGTTGAAAGTGTCCGTTGGTACTTAAAGAATATGATGTCAGATCAGTTGTTGTCTAGGACATTATATCTGATGATAGGATGACATAAATTGTATATTGGAAAGTCTACACATTCTAGTTCAGATTCACATGGAATTGTTGCGCAATTTAAATGTTTAAATTTGAAACTATTTGTGAAAAGATTAAATGTAATTTTAGCTTCTAAATGAGAGAATTGTTTTCACAAGGAAACTATGCTCACTCAGGTGCACGCCCAAGTGAACAGACATTGGTTGAGAACTATGAAACACGCCCTTCTCTCCCCCAGTACAAAAGCCAGTTAACAGAAGTCAACCTCAGTTCCCGAAGACGTGAGGACTGGTGTCCATACGTTTAAAAGGGCTAATTTCAACTACAACCTAACTAATTAACATTTAGTTCCAGAAATGTTAGGACTGCTGTCCTAACATTTAAAAACATTTTAAAAAAAACATCTATCGAAGCGCAGCTCAGAGTAATATATATATCTTGCATTTTCCTTTTCCGAATGGGTGTTTATTAGAATGCATAAGATTCTGTATTTATGGTAGCATAGCTTCTCAAGGTCCGATAGCGAAACCAATCCCTTTGTCCCTCAGTCTTCCCGCTCTTTCATTCAAACCCAACCCCCTTCCTTTGTGTTAACAGCCATCATATCGGGTTAGCCCACTAGGGGCTTTTCATGACATGATTACTAGTCAATGTGTGATATAACCTGTGTGTATATATATATATATATATATATATATTAGCTCAGCAAAAAAAATATATCTTTCAAAGATATTTTATAAAAATCCAAATAACTTCACAGATCTTCATTGTAAAGGGTTTAGACTGTTTCCCATGCTTGTTCAATGAACCATAAACAATTAATGAGCATGTACCTGTGGAACGGTTGTTAAGACACTAACAGCTTACAGACTGTAGGCAATTAAGGTTAAAGATTTGAAAACTTAGGACACTAAAGAGGCCTTTCTCCTGACTGAAAAACACCAAAATAAAGATGCCACGGGACCTGCTCATCTGCGTGAACGTGTCTTAGGCATGCTGCAAGGAGGCATGAGGACTGCAGATGTGGCCAGTGCAATAAATTGCAATGTCCGTACTGTGAGACGCCTAAGACATCGCTACAGGGAGACAGGACGGACAGCTGATCGTCCTCGCAGTGGCAGACCACATGTAACAACACCTGCACAGGATTGGTACATCCGAACATCACACATGCGGGACAGGTACAGGATGGCAACAACAACTGTCTGAGTTACACCAGGAACGCACAATCCCTCCATCAGTGCTCAGACTGTCCGCAATAGGCTGAGAGAGGTTGGACTGAGGGCTTGTAGGTCTGTTGTAAGGCAGGTCCTCACCAGACATCACCGGCAACAACGTCGCCTATGGGCACAAACCCACCGTCGCTGGACCAGACAGGACTGGCAAAAAGTGCTCTTCACTGACGAGTCGGGGTTTTGTCTCACCAGGGGTGATGGTCGGATTTGCGTTTATCGTCGAAGGAGTGAGAGTTACACCGAGGCCTGTACTCTGGAGTGGGATCGATTTGGAGGTGGAGGGTCCGTCATGGTCTGGGGCGGTGTGTCACAGCATCATCAGACTGAGCTTGTTGTCATTGCAGTCTCAACGCTGTGCGTTACAGGGAAGACATCCTCCTCCCTCATGTGGTACCCTTCCTGCAGGCTCATCCTGACATGACCCTCCAGCATGACAATGCCACCAGCCATACTGCTCGTTCTGTGCTTGATTTCCTGCAAGACAGGAATGTCAGTGTTCTGCCATGGCCAGCGAAGAGCCCGTATCTCAATCCCATTGAGCACGTCTGGCACCTGTTGGATCGGAGGGTGAGGACTAGGGCCATTCCCCCCAGAAATGTCCGGGAACTTGCAGGTGCCTTGGTGGAAGAGTGGGGTAACATCTCACAGCAAGAACTGGCAAATCTGGTGCAGTCCATGAGGAGGAGTGCACTGCAGTACTTAATGCAGCTGGTGGCCACACCAGATACTGACTGTTACTTTTGATTTTAAACCCCCCTTGTTCAGGGACACATTATTCCATTTCTGTTAGTCACATGTCTGTGGAACTTGTTCAGTTTATGTCTCAGATATTGAATTTGTGTATTGCTGATTCAACTTATTAGCTAGGGTACGTGCAGATAACCAAGTACTTACGGCAATAAGAATTAGACCAATCGAGGTGAAGATTAATAATTGACTGCTATTGATGTTAAAGATCTTCAGGATTCGGGAGATAACCGCTCAATATAAATTAATACTTCCCTGGTGCCCCAGGTTATTAATGGTTTAATTGTTGCATGGTTTAATTCAATCACGTAATCGATTTAACGTCAGGTAATCGATTTGATAAAATAGCATGTAATATAATTGAATCCTAGTCAGACACGACACTTAACTATTTTGTCTTGCCCATTAACCCTCAATGGCACACACACACAATCCATGTCTCAATTGTCTCAAGGCTTAAACATCCTTCTTTAACCTGTCTGCTCCCCTTCATCTACACTGATTGAAGTGGATTCAACAAGTGGCATCAATAAGGGATCATATCTTTGATTTATAAAGCCCTTTTTACATCAGCAGATGTCACAAAGTGCTATACAGAAACCCAGCCTAAAACCCCAAACAGCAAGCAATGCATATGTAGAAGCACAGTGGCTAGGAAAACCTCCCTAGAAATGCAGGAACCTAGGAAGAAACCTTGAGAGGGACCAGGCTCTGAGGAGTGGCCAGTCCACGTTGAGATTAAAGCAGTACATGGCCAAGATGGTCAAACGTTCATAGATGACCAGCATGGTCAAATAATAATAATAATCACAGTGGTTGTAGATGGTGCAACAGGTCAGTACCTCAGGAGTAAATGTCAGTTAAATGTCATAGCCTGTCAGAGACAGCAGGTGCAGTAGAGAGAGAGTCGAAAAATAACAGGTCCGGGACAAGGTAGCACGCCCGGTGAACAGGTCAAGGGTTCCTTAGCCTCAGGCAGAACAGTCGAAACTGGACCAGCAGCACGACCAGGTGGACTAGGGCATGGTCCCAGGGCTTAGGTCCTCCGGGAGGGGAGGGAGAGGGAGAGAGAGAGAATTAGAGGGAGAATACTTACATTCACACAGGACACAGGATAATACAGGAGAAATACTCCAGATGTAACAGACTGACCCTAGCCCCCCAACACATAAACTATAGCAGCATAAATACTGGAGGCTGAGACAGGAGGGGTCGGGGGACACTGTGGACCCGCCCGACGATACCCCCGGACAGGGCCAACCAGGCAGGATATAACCCCACCCACTTTGCCAAAGCACAGCCCACACCACTAGAGGGATATCTTCAAACCACCAACTTACTACCCTGAGACAAGGCCGAGTGTATCCCACAAAGATCTCCCCCACGGCACGAACCTGTTGAGGTGCGCCAAACCCGGACAGGAAGATCACGTCAGTGACTCAACCCACTCAAGTGACGCAGCCCTCCTAGGGATGGCATGAAAGAGCACCAGTAAGCCAGTGACTCAGCTCCCATAATAGGGTTAGAGGCAGAGAATCCCAGAGGTGAGAGGGGAACCGGTCAGGCAGAGACAGCCAGGGCAGTTCGTTGCTCCAGTGCCGTTGCTCCAGTTTCCGTTCACCTTCACACCTCTGGGCCAGACGACACTCAATCATAGGACCTACTGAAGAGATGAGTCTTCAATAAAGACTTAAAGGTCGAGTCCGAGTCTGCGTCTCTCACACGGGTAGGCAGACCATTCCAAAAAAATGGAGCTCTGTAGGAGAAAGCCCTGCCTCCAGATGTTTGCTTAGAAATTCTAGGAACAGTAAGGAGGCCTGCGTCTTGTGACCGTAGCGTACATGTAGGTATGTAAAGGCAGGACCAAATCGGAGAGATAGGTAGGAGCAAGCCCATGTAATGCTTTGTTTTCTATGATGATGAGTTCCGATTTTTGTGGCCCCCATCCCTATTAAAGTTGCCCATCCCTGATATATAGATCATAACAATAAACTCCCAATATCCATAGTAAGGTGCTGGAAAACACGACTACATGAGATCCAAAGGGATTTAGGTTTCCAGCCAAGCCTTAGCTTACATCATCCAAACCATTTACATATAATCAGAACCAAATGCTCAGAATCCCATTCTCAGACTGAGACTCCTTGGAACAGATTTAAAGTCTGTGTCTGTCTGTACATGACGTTGGTGTCTGCGGGAGTAGTTATTGATAAGTTAGTGTCTGACACAGTCACACACAAGCTAGTCTCTCAAGCTTCTTTTTATAGCTCCCACTGTAGATCGCTCATCTGATTCAGACTGTTTCTCTCTGTCTGTGACAGACACAGATCCCCAGATAAGGCCACTACCCAAAACCAGCTCAAATCATTTTAGACATGTTCTACGTTCCCCGATTAAGAGACAAAAGCACAGCTAATCACAGGCATTTAGCTGCCTTTTTCCTGCTTAGCTCCTGTACCACAGTGGAGTGGGCCTACTATATATTTCTCCATCCCTTCCATCCATGCTATTTTGGGAGCTGCGAATAAAAGGAAATGGTGTTGGTTCTGTGGGGGCTGAGGGGGTGCGCCTACGAGGCTGAGGCGTTTATGCCCATCAGCGTTATTGCTTTTCGCTCTGCTCATGAAAAGCAGAGCTGGTTGTAAAGGCTTTACGAGTGTAGTGTGGTGTAGTGTAGTGTAGTGTAGTGTGGTGTGGTGTAGCGTGGTGTAGTGTAGTGTAGTGTGGTGTGGTGTGGTGTAGCGTGGTGTAGTCTAGTCTGGTGTAGTATGTGGTGTAGTGTGATGTGGTGTAGCATGTGGTGTAGCAATCTGGTGTAGTGTAGTGTGGTGTAGTGTAGTGTGGTGTGGTGTGGTGTGGTGTAGCATGGTGTAGTGTGGTGTGGTGTGGTGTAGCATGGTGTAGTGGAGTGTGGTGTGTAGTGTGGTGTAGTGTGGTGTAGTGGAGTGTAGTGTGGTGTAGTGTAGTGTAGCATGGTGTGGTGTAGTGTAGCGTGGTGTAGTGTAGTCTGGTGTAGTATGTGGTGTAGTGTGATGTGGTGTAGCATGGTGTAGTGTGGTGTGGTGTAGCCTGGTGTAGGGTAGTGTAGCGTGGTGTGGTGTAGTGTGGTGTAGTGTAGCTTGGTATGGTGTATTGTGGTGTAGTGTGGTGGAGCGTGGTGTGGTGTGGTGTAGCGTGGTGTAGTGTGGTGTAGTATGGTGTAGCGTGGTGTAGTGTGGTGTGGTGTAGCATGGTGTAGTGTAGCTTGCTGTGGTGTAGTGTATTGTGGTGTGGTGTAGCGTGGTTTAGTGTGGTGTAGCGTAGTGTAGTATGGTGTGGTGTATTGTGGTGTAGTGTAGTGTAGTGTAGTGTGGTGTAGTGTAGCTTGGTGTAGTGTAGTGAGGGAGGACGGGTTGACAACCATGGCTCCTGGGTCCTGGGGCTGTAGGGGCTGTGTGTCAGTGATCAGTGTGGCTGTCCCCGGCCCTGATCTGTAAAACACACACACTGTGGCTGTGTGTCAGTGATCAATGTGCCCTGCCTATCTGTCTGTCTGCCCTGATACCTCTGAATGATGCTCCTCCCTGTCCCAGCCCTCTCCTGGACATCTCCTTTACTCTATATGGCACTTTGAGGCCACAGTCCCTCCTCCACTGTCACCGCCACTCACACTCTGGCCTAACCTGGATCTTCACCACAGCCTAGCCCCCCCCCCCCCCCCCCCTCCCCCGATGTGATGTGGAATTAAATTCCTAACTAAGGACCGTTGGAAATATTTTGACTGCACCGTCGTGATTCTGCATAGGCTGTTATACAGTACCAGTCAAAAGTTTGGACACACCTACTCATTCAAGGGGTTTTAATAATAGTGAAAACATCAAAACTATGAAATAATACATATGAAATCATTAAGTAACCAAAAAAGTGTTAAACAAACCAAAATATATTTTATATTTGAGATTCTTCAAATAGCCACCCTCTCCCTTGATGACAGCTTTGCACTCTCTTGGCATTCTCTCAACCAACTTCATGAGGAAGTCACCTGGAATGCATTAAAATGAACAGGTGTGCCATGTTAAAAGTTAATTTGTGGAATTTCTTTCCTTTTGTAATGCATTTTAGTTGTGACAATGTAGAGGTGGTATACATAAGTTTGCTCTATTTGGTAAAAGACCGAGTCCATATTATGGCAAGAACAGCTCAAATAAACAAAGAGAAACGACAGTCAATCATTACTTTAAGACATGAAGGTCAGTCAATCCGGAAAATGTCAATAACTCATGAGGACCGCCACAGGAAGGAAGACCCAGAGTTACCTCTTCTGCAGAGGATTAGTTCATTAGAGTTACCAGCCTCAGAAATCGTCAATTAACTGCAGCCCGAATAAATACTTCAGAGTTCAAGTAACAGACACATCTCAACATCAACTGTTCAGAGGAGACGGCGTGAATCAGGCCTTCATTGTCGAATTGCTGCAAAGAAACCACTGCTAAAGAACATCAATAAGAAGAAGAGACTTGCTTGGGCCAAGAAACACGAGCAATGGACATTAGACCAGTAGAAATCTGCCCTTTTGTCTGATAAGTCCAAATTTGAGATTTTTGTGAGAAAAAGAGTAAGTGAATGGATGATCTCCGCATGTGTGGTTCCCACCGTGAAGCATGGAAGAGGCGTGATGAAGGGGTGCTTTGCTGGTGACACTGATTTGTTTAGAATTCTATGCCATCCCATCTGGTTTGCGCTTAGTGGGACTGTAATTTGTTTTTCAATAGGATGATGACCCAAAACACACTCTAGGCTGTGTAAGATATTTTTGACCGAGAAGGAGAGTGATGGAGTGCTGCATCAGATGACCTGGCCTTCACAATCATCTGACCTCAAATCAATTGAGATGTTTTGGGATGAGTTGTACCACAGAGTGAAGGAATCTTGCTTGGGCCAAGAAACACGAGCAATAGACATTAGACCAGTAGAAATCTGCCCTTTTGTTTGGATGGACCAAAGTCAGGTTTTGGGAGGAGTTGTACCACAGAGTGAAGGAAAAGCAGCCAACAAATGCTCAGCATATGTGAGAACACCTTCAAGACTGTTGGAAAAGCATTCCAAGTGACTACCTCATGAAGCTAGTTAAGAGAATGCCAAGTGTGTGCAAAGCTGTCATCAAGGCAAAGGGTAGCTACTTTGAAGAATCTAAAATCTAAAATATATTTTGATTTGTAATACTTTTTTGGTTACTACATGACTATTTCATAGTTTTGGTGTCTTTACTATTATTCTACAATGTAGAAAATATCAAAAAGAAAGAAAACCCCTTGAATGAGTAGGTGTGTCCAAACGTTTGACTGGTACTGTATTTCTGTTGTGAATGAGATTTTATCAGGCATTTTGACAGGTCATTTTTCTCTTGGATGGACCAAAGTCAGGTCACAAGTCCTCCAGTCAGATTCTCCAGTTATTGTTTACCTGTCCATTCCATTCCATCACTATAACATGTTAACCTGCAGAGTAGAGAAGCTCTGCATGGTAAAAGTTAGCATGCTCTCCTCTTTCCCTGATGTTATCATATACCTGTGTGAGGAGGCAAGGTGGGGCTCAGTCAAGCACAGCAGAGACATGTCTACCAAGTGGAACAGAAAGGCAGAAGAACGTCTGTCTGGTAGGCTACAGCAGCATTCACTAGATATAAAACCACCTCTCCCTGATCCTACTCTGTCTCTCGTCATAGAACCCTTGCTCTCTCACCCTTTGACCCTGACTCTCTCTATAGTATCTCTGACTGTCCTTTCTCTCTCCCTCCCTCCGTTCCTCCCTCCCTCTCCGTATGTAACCCCTTCTCTCTCTCTTCTCTCTCCTCCAGCCGGTGCCCATCGATGACTCGTTCTGTGGTCTGGACATCAACCAGCCCCTAGGCGGCTCTCAGCTGGTGACGGGACACACCCTCTACACAGAGACACGGGACCGCATGACCTCCGTCACCTCCTACGTCTACAACGGATACTGCGTGGCCTTCGTCGGCACCAAGAACGGACGCCTCAAAAAGGTCAGTTACTCTTACTGTCAGTTCCCGGCAGTTATGGTCAATTACCGGCTGTTATCGCCAGCCACAGCCTGGACTTTGAAAATACTGACTTACCTCGGGCCATTGCTCTTTAGGGAGCATAGGCCATCGATGACGCCTCTCCATTACACTCTGTTCTGGGCAGTCTTCTCCAGCTCGTTCAGCTATTGAAAAAGTCCTCTAGCTATTTTGGTCTCCCAGTTCAAGGTCCATTTAAAGCGATTGTGAAGCACTTCATCACTGTTGAAGCCCTGGCCTCAGGAGACTGAGGAGGCTGTCTGTCCACTGACTGGTCCTCGGAACCTCAGACACTGAAGTGGTAGTATTCTATTCAAGGAACTGAATGTACAAAGCACGGTGTGGCGGTAAGGAGAAGATAAACCTTTCTCCTCCATATTTAATGCTTCTGGTCCTGTGACAGTTGGGCAGGTGGGCAGGGGTGTAGGGTGGCAGGGCGTGGGGGAGGAGGTGTCATTCCTCTGTAGTGGTCATTATGTTCGCCTTGTGGAATGAGCTCTGTCTATGGTGGCCGTGCCGAATAACCTCTGCCAGCCCATTAATTTTAATAGGCACCTTTCTCCCTGAGACCCAGAGAGAGGGGAGACTAGAGAGAGCTGGCCCAAGCAAGATCCGGCCTGCAGTCTCTGCTGGAGCAGACAGACAATGCTGTTGGTTAAAACTACAGTCTGCGATTTGAAAAACAGCCATATAAATTAATTTAAATGACAAATGAATAGATTCCCAGATCCCAGACTGTAGCTTTAAGGGCTAGACAGTCCTCAAATGTCACATTTCACCTCACCACCACCAAAGCAAGGCAGCATAAAGAGCATCTCCTGTAGTGGCTCAGGTGGCTATTATGCATGGAGAGATTTGAGTGATGATGGAGAAAGTGGAGCATGTTGTGTGGTGGGAGAAGTTGGCAACTTCATCATAATACAATTGTTAACCTGGTATTACACAGTCAGGGCTTTTTTCGGTATTGAAGTACAGTGACAGCCAAATGATGTATGTGTAATCTAGAAGAGCTCCCTGTGTTTACAGCTGTTGAGGCTGCCTTGCTGACAGGGTCGTAATTTCAGCTCATACCTAGGGTATGGCAATATGACAGGGGGGAGGGTTTCCCCCCTCCAATGATTTTTTTGAAAATGTAAGCTCATTTACTGAATTTCTATACAATTTAAAAACTCTAAAATGCAATTTGGAGAACAGAAAAAAAAACAAGCAAAATGGACTCCAGCCATTATCAGCTTGTTGCTGTAGCTTCATTCCCCTCAGTCAATAGGGGACTGAACATTCTACAAACAGCTGCCTGCTACGCACTAGCTCCGCACTGGGATTACACCTCTAGTTTAGTTTCATGTCAAGTCAAACAGCAGTTACCAAGCCAAGGCCATCTACTACAGCATCTTTACCTCTGTACTGTTTTCCATAAAGCCAGCCAGGCATACAAACAGCCTTCCCTCCTGCTCCCAGGCGTCAGCATGGTCCTAACGTCATCTCGCTAATACCGTTAAACTGCATTTGTCTTTTAATTGGGATTGGAATGATTTTAGTAACCTATTTTAAATTGCCACACCCAATTGACGCCCCTGCTTGCTGAATGTAGATGATGTTGATGGTGATTGGTGAGGTGAGGTGAGTTTTCCTCCTTTGTAAAACTCTTTGCGCATCTGGAAAAGCGCTATGCTGTATATGTTAGGCTCCCGGGTGGAGCAGCGGTCTAAGGCACTGCATCTCAGTGCAAGAGTCCTACAGTCCCTGGTTCGAATCCAGTCTGTATCACATCCGGCCAGTATGGCGTGCTCTCTGTTTCCCTTGCCCCTGGGACACAACACAAATGGACCTGCTTGGTTGTTGGTTGCTTCATCTATTTATTCATCATTTAATCTGTGCCCCAATCAGGGTGTGGAATTGAAAGAAACTCATTCGGTGCAATCCCCCTTGTTTGAGGTACTTAATCATTTATAGCATTTTTTCTACATGATTAAATTGAACCAGACAGTAGAACACAATTCTCTACTCTCTGGTGCATACAGTAGTGTGGGTTGTTTCCTTTTTATCTCCCTCCCGCGTTCCTCACATACAGTATGTGTCTTCTCTATTCACATCCTCTCCCTGTCTCCATGTATGACAATGCCATGCAAAGTGAACCATCATGGCTGCCTGTCTGTCTGGTGCTCACATCCACAGCATCATGGCTGTTACCACAGTAACCGTTGCATGGAGGAGGATTTATCCAGGAAATCAGAAGGCACAGCGAGAGACACAGCTCCACGGTCCACCGCCTTACTGCCTGGCTGCCTGGCTGGCTGGTTCACTGGCTGCCTGGCTGGGAGAGAAAATCCCGGAAGCCTGTTTGTTCAGCCTGTTCAAGCATGGAGCCTGATCCATTCATGACAAAGAGAGAGGGGAGAGGATGAGGCAGCTTGGTAGCGTGTGGTTGCTGTGTGTTTAGGGGTTTACTTCCACCCTAGTGCCAAGCGATTAGTGCTGTTTAAGGTCGGTTCAGATTCAGTTTGATTATTGAAAAAAATGATCACGGTTTTCGTTTTCAATATTTTTCTTATACAGTAAGTGCATTATGCATGATGTGGGTTGAATGCTGTAACAACACAGAACAAAACCATTAATAAACATCCCATGATGGTAGTGACTGCCCATTACTGCTCATCACTTATTCACATTACTTTCCTTGAATAAAATATTTCAGTTGTCGTGTACATTTCATTTGTTTTATTTGATGACTTTATTTCATTCCTACTCATCATCTAATGTCTTTTGAGCTGCTGCCTATGCTGTCTGACAAAATCGCTATTTTAGTAGTTCTTCAAAGTAAATAAGGCATACTTTTATGACTGCTAAATACCAACTGTCAATCACTTAATGTATTTTTATGTAGTAATTAGTGATGCACCGATATGACATTTTTGGCCGATACCGATATCGATATTTTCCTTGCCAAAAAACCCTGATACCGATACCAATAACCAGAGGTGGGACCAAGTCATTGCATTACAAGTCACAAGTAAGTCTCAATTCTTAGCACTCAAGTCCCAAGTCAAGTCCCAAGTCAAGACATTAAAGTCCAAGACAGGAAAGTCCGAGTTAAGTCTCAAGTCAAGACAGTCAAGTCTCAAGTCAAGACCGACAAGTATCAAGTCAAGTCTCAAGTCCTAAACTTTGAGTTTCGTGTCCTAAACAAGTCATAATGTGCTCTTCAACAAATCATGAATGCTTTTAAAAATATATTTATGACTCTCCAAATAAACTTCATATTTCAATGGAAATACATGAGTAGCCATAAGAAAGACCCCCCCCCAATTGCGATCGACTATTGTGGATCACTATGGGGCACAATCGGGCGATGTAGGCTTGTACACAATCACCCAACCTTAACACACACACAAATAACACAACTTGTCAAATAACACAACATCTGTTTCAGTAGCTATCATTAGCTAGCGAACTATATAGCTAGGTGTCATCATCTAAAATAACCGTAATTTATAAGATAGTTCATATTTGATTAATGGAGGTCGGACCATCAATGTAAACCTAGCCACAATAAGGATTAGCCACAATAGTGGCTATTCATTTGCATTACTATCAATTACATACTTTTAGTTGGAAGGCAAACCGCAAATTCCACTATTGTGCCTAATCCTTATTGTGGCTAGCTTCACAACACATAACCTGGTGCGGTCGAGCCTCACTAGCCAGATGAAGCTAGCTGGCTACTTATAACGTTAGCTTTGGGCAACAGGGTTAAGTTGCTGACTAGCTATTTATTTTCATGAACTGAGGTTCAATTTCAATAGGTGAACAACAAGTGGCAACCTAGCTAATACTTACTCACAAGGATTCCTAAATCATTGCTAAGAATAATGAAAATGACTGCAGGTTCTTCTGGTCATTGTTTTTAAGCTGGCTGTATTGGTGCTAGCTAGGTACCAAGCTAAAGCTAGCTACCCCAGAAGTTGCAGTTGAACAAATTATGCTTTATTACCAATGCGGTATTGTAAACACATGGTTCGTGGCCGGTGTTTGCTTGTTTGCAGACTTTTTTGTCCAGCTTTGACAGTGCTACTGTATCTTTTTTGACATGAAAAGACCCAAATGGCGTTCCATAGTATGTATGTTGTGAAGCTAATACCAGTGACGCAATTTCTGTGTAACTCCTTTAGGGCAACATCGGAAAATAGCGTACTTGGTAATGTGTACCGGTGTTCGACCAGTCGGCGAAAGCCAACATCACCCATGACAGAGAACGGTTGATTGTCAAGGGCAATGAATTCCATTATCTTGGCTTAAATGGATTTCGCATTTGAGTTGTCTCGCTGAAATTTCGTTACACTTTCAAATGACTGCTCGACTTGATGACTGCTCGATCCACACTGCAGACATTGTGGGCTAGTTCAGGAATGCTGTGTTGCACGTATAGCTCAACATTTTACGTGGCGTCATTACGTCATGTACCTACGTTATATAGGTATGCACATCAGCTTTGACATCGGTTTTGCACATCAGGCCGTTAAACTAGACATCAGCCGATACCGATGTTGGCATTTTTAGCTAATATCGTCCGATTCCGATATGTTCACCGATATATCGTGCATCCCTAGTAGTAATACCTTGCGAAGCAACAGCTGCTCTCTATATCCCCTCACGATCGCACACTCTTCTCTCTTCCGTAGTAGCAAGTCGTAATAGAAACACAGACCGGACAAGTAGATGCGCAATGGATTATGGTCATTGAAGTTAATTACCACGTTTTATGTGCTAAACTATGTCAAATATTGGCTTGTAGGAAACTATAACTCCCTACTACATCGCACAGTTCAGGCTGGATCTGATTTATCTCTAGAGAAATTGTGCAATGTGCGCATTGAGCTCACAGAAGAAGAAAAACAGAACAAAATGGAATTCTAATTATTTAACCTATAACGGTCAATTGGTTGTTTAAAAAACTAAAATTAACCTACATTTCGGTTAATCGCTCAGCACTACTCCATCCTTGTGTGTTGCCCAGGCGGGAGGCCCGGAGGACCTGAGGGGAGGACCCCTAGTCCCTGCTCCAGCCTCAGACTCCCAGCCCCAGCCCCTGCTTTCACCCACTGCAGCAGGCTGATAAGCTGTTGCCAGGCAGGCCATGGGGACCAGTGCACATCACTACATAGCAGGACAGGGCTATAGGTTTACAGGATGTTATGCTTGGTAGGTAAGGTGACACGGCATAGCAGTGCTGGAGCCTGATCCTTGCATAAGGAAGCTGGCATTCCACTGCATTCTCCTCCCCCAGAGCAGAGAGAGAGAGCAGAGAGAGAGAGCAGAGAGAGGGAGGGAGAGCGAGAGAGAGAGCGAGAGAGAGAGAGAGAGAAAGAGAGAGGGCGGTAGAGGGAGAGAGAGAGAGAGAGAGAGAGAGAGAGAGGAGAGAGAGAGAGAGAGAGCAGAGAGAGGGCGGTAGAGGGAGAGAGCGAGAGAGAGAGCGAGAGAGAGAGCGAGAGAGAGAGAGAGAGAGAGAGAGAGAGAGAGGGCGGGAGAGGGAGAGGGAGAGAGAGAGAGAAGTAGAGAAAGAAAGAGAGAGAAAGAGAGAGAGGAAGGGGAGAAGAAAGATACTTTAGTGCAGCTGAACTAGGAACCAGGGCTCATCTGCACCGCTGCCTGTAATTGGATTGGCTTCCTTCCCAACCCCCCCCCGACACACACACACGCACACGCGCACACCTCCCTTCCCCACTTCCACACTTCCACACTCCCCAAGCCCCCCCACCCTCTGACTCTGTCTCTGTCTCTCTCACTCTCTTTCTCTCTCTCCCTCTCCTTCCCCCTCTCTCTGTCTCTCTCTCCTTCCCTTTCTCTCTGTCTCTCTCTCACTCTCCTTCCCTCTCTCCCTATAGAATAGCTCTTGCTTTTTATGTAGCTATTTCCTGGGCTGTGGTGGAGCATGGCGAAGGGAAGCCTGCTAGGATAGTGATGGTGGATTGTGCTACTGGTGTGGTGGCAGGCAGGTGTTAGTAGGGGGGACAGGGGTTAAAAGGTGGTGGTGGTTATTCATTAACATGTAGTATGTGTGTGTGCAGCCATCAAGTTACACATACATGTCAGTACATACACACAACAAGTAGGTCACATGTCAGTACATACACACAACCAGTAGGTCACATGTCAGTACATACACACAACAAGTAAGTCAGATGGGAGAGGCGTTTTTCTGTGAGGTGTTGCTTTATGTGTTGTTTAAAACTAGGTTTGCTGTTTACTTGCGCTATATAAGATGGGAGTTCCATGCACTCATGGCTCTGTATAATACTGTTTCCTTGAATTTGTTCTGGACCTGGTGACTGTGAAAAGACCCCTGGTGGCATGTCTGGTGGGGTAAGTGTGTGTGTCAGTGCTGTGTGTAAGTTGACGATGCAAACCATTTGGAATTTCCAACACATGAATGTTTCTTATAAAAACAAGAAGTAACGCAGTCAGTCTTTCCTCAACTCTTAGAGAGACTGGCATGCATTGTATTAATGTTAGCCCCCTGATTACAACAAAGAGCAATACGTGCAGCTACGTTCTGGGCCAGCTTCAGCTTAACTAGGTCTTCCTTTGCAGCGCTTGACCGTATGACTGGACAATAATCAAAATAAGATCAAACTAGAGCCTACAGTACTTTCTTTGTGGGGTGTGGTGTCAAAAAAGCAGAGCATCTCTTTATTATGGACAGACCGCTCCACATCTTTACAACCATTGAATCTATGTTTTCACCATGCCAATTTACAATCCAAGGTAACGCAAAGTCATTTAGTCTCCTTAACTTGTTCAACAGCCACACCATTCATTAGCAGATTCAGCTACAATGCTCTTAGTTTTATAGATGTTCAGGAGCAGTTTGTTACTGGACACACATACCAAAACTGATTTCAACTGTTGAGGGTTTCAGTGACTTATTAGCTGTGGTTGCTGATGCGTATATGGTTGAATCATCAGCATACATGGACACCCATGCTTTGTTTAATGCGAGTGGCAGGTAATTGGTAAAAATAGAAAAGAGTAGAGGGCCTAGAGAGTTGCTCTGTGGTACATGTTTGACAGTATAGAAGCTTCCTTTAAAGAAAACCCTTATATTAGATATCTCTGAATCCACAATAAAGCAGAGGTTGAAAAGCCATAACACGTACGTTTTCTTAACAACAGGTTATGGTCAATAATATCAAAGGCTGCACTTAAATCTAACAGTACATCTACCACAATGTTCTTATTATCAAGTTCTTTCAACCAATTGGTAATTTGTGTCAGTGCAGTACATGTTGAGTTCCCTTTTCTATAAGCATGCTGATAGTTTGTTGTTAATTTGTTTACAGAGAAATAGCATTGTATTTGGTCGAACACATTTTTTTCCAGCAGTATGCTAAGAGCTGGCAGCAAGCTGATAGGTTTGCTGTTATAACCAGCAAAGGCCGATTTACCACTCTTGGGTAGCAATGACTTTTGCTTCCCTCCAGGCCTGAGGACAAAGACTTTCCTCCTAGGCTACGATAGGAGGAGTGGCTATAGAGTCAGCTACCATCCTCAGTATATTTCCATCTAAGTTGTCAATGCCAGGAGATTTTTTATTATTGATCAATAACAATAATTTTTCTACCTCTCCCACACTAACTTTACAATGCCTTTCTTTCATTATTTGTTTTTATATGCATGAGTACAATGTTTCACTGTTCGTTGTTGGCATTTCCTACCAATGTTTGCCTACTTTGCCAATGAAATAATCATTAAAATAATTGGCAACATCAAATGGTTTTTTGATGAATAAGCCATCTGATTCGATGAAAGACAGAGTTGAATTTCTCTTTCTGCCCATCATTTCATTTAAAGTACTCCAAAGTTTTTTTTCCCCATCATTCTTCATGTCATTGATCTTGGCTTCATAATGGAGTTTCTTCTTCTTTTTATTTAGTTTAGTCACATCATTTCTCAGTTTGTAGTAAGTCAACCAGTCAGATGTGCAGCCAACACCTATTAGCCGCTCTCTTTCAACCATACAGAGTTTCAATTCCTCATCAATCCGTGGAGACTCAACAGTTCTAACAGTCAGTTTCTTAACAGGTGCATGTTTATCAGTAATTGGAAGAAGCAATTTAATTAATTCATTAAGTGCATGTGAGTGTCTGGATGCTTCTTATTAATCACATCAGACCAACAGATATTTTTAACATCATACAGTGCATTTTGGAAAGTATTCACCTTGCCGCCTTGCCCTTTTCCATAGCCTTCTTCTAAAATTGATTCAATTGTTTTTTTCCCTCATGAATCTACACACTCCCCATTAAAAAAACTGATTTTTAGATTTTTTTTGACAACATTTTTTAAATAAATACACATAATTATCACATTTACATACGTATTCAGACCCTTTACTCAGTACTTTGTTGAAACACCTTTGGCAGCGATTACAGCCTCGAGTCTTCTTGGGTATGACACTGCAAGCTTGGCACACTGCATTCGGGGAGTTTCTCCCATTCTTCTCTGCAGATCTTCTCAATCTCTGTCAGATTGGATGGGGAGCATCGCTACACAGCTATTTTCAGGTTTCTCTGAAGATGTTCGATTGAGATGTTCGATTGAGTTCAAGTCCAGGCTCTGGCTGGGCCACTCAAGGACATTCAAAGACTTGTCCCGAAGCCACTTCTGCATTGTCTTGGCTGTGTGCTTAGGGTTGTTGTCCTGTTGGGAGGTGAACTTTCAACCCACTCTGAGGTCCTGAGCGCTCTGGATCAGGTTTCCATCAAGGATCTCTCTTGTACATTGCCTGTTCATCTTTCCCTCGATCCAGACTAGTCTCCCAGTCCCTGCTGTTGAAAAACATCCCCACAACATGATGTTGCCAGCACCATGCTTCACCGTATGGATGGTGCCAGGTTTCCTCCAGATGAGACGCTTGGCATTCAGGCCAAAGAGTACAATCTTGGTTTCATCAGACCAGAGAATCTTGTTTCTCATGGTCTGAGAGTCCTTTAGGTGCCTTTTTTCCTTTTGGCAAACTCCAAGGTTAAATAAATAAATAAAATAAAAAGTGGGCTGTCATGTGCCTTTTACTGAGGAGTGGCTTCCGTCTGGCCGCTCTACCATTAAGGCCTGATTGGTGGAGTGCTGCACAGATAATTTTCCTTCGGGAAGGTTTTCCCATCTCCACAGATGAACTCTGGAGCTCTGTCAGAGTGACCATTGGGTACTTGGTCACCTCCCTGTCCAACATATTTAACAAATAAAACTAAAGTAAAAAATAATAAAAAGAACACAATAAGAATAACAATGTACAGGGGGTACCTATATACAGGGGGTACCGGTACCGAGTCCGGTACCGGTACCGGTAATTTGTACATGTAGGTAAGGGTGAAGTGACTATGCATAGATAATAAACAGCGAGTAGCAGCAGTGTACAAAACAAATGGGGGGGTGGGGGGGGGGGGGGTGGTCAATGTAAATAGTCCGGTGGTCATTTTATTAATTGTTCAGCAGTCTTATGGCTTGGGGGTAGAAGCGATTAAGGAGCCTTTTGGTCCTATACTTGGCACTCCAGTAACGCTTACTGTGCGGTTGCAGAGAAAACAGTCAATATTCTGTTCCTGTGGTGTTTGTAAACACCCTGATAGGTTGATTTAATAACCTGAACCAGACGGTTACAGGGGTTACAGCCCTGGTTACAGCGAGAAGCTTCCTCCTGAGTGGACAGCTTGATGAAAACCAGTCAATAACCAGTCAATATTCTGTTCCTGTTGTGTTTGTAAACACCCTGATAGGTTGATTTAATAACCTGAACCAGACGGTTACAGGGGTTACAGCCCTGGTTACAGCGAGAAGCTTCCTCCTGAGTGGACAGCTTGATGAAAACCAGTCAATAACCAGTCAATATTCTGTTCCTGTTGTGTTTGTAAACACCCTGATAGGTTGATTTAATAACCTGAACCAGACGGTTACAGGGGTTACAGCCCTGGTTACAGCGAGAAGCTTCCTCCTGAGTGGACAGCTTGATGAAAACCAGTCAATAACCAGTCAATATTCTGTTCCTGTTGTGTTTGTAAACACCCTGATAGGTTGATTTAATAACCTGAACCAGACGGTTACAGGGGTTACAGCCCTGGTTACAGCGAGAAGCTTCCTCCTGAGTGGACAGCTTGATGAAATATTCTGTTCCCCAAGAAAGTAGACCTCTCTATGTACAGCACATACACTATCAAGCATTTCGCACATATTATTTAGATACTAACTGTTAGCACTCAAAACACCTCAGAGATACAAGGCTTTAAAAATCCCCTCTGAATTAACTACTATGGGCATCCTGTTAAAGTGTTAAAAGGTTATCCAATGGTCTGTTAGAAATTCCCAAACACATTTGATTTAGTGATAGCAGCCCAATTCAGCTATCATTACATTATCAAGTGATTGACCCAGAGACCTACATCAACTGCCAATTTCCAGGGCTCTCTGGGTCAGAATCTGAGAACTTTTCAGAATATAGATTATTATTATTTATATTACCTAAGGATTGTGTCATCTAAATGGGATTTGCTATGTGTGTGAGGAAGGAAATTGTCTGCTTTAGAGCACATGTTCTCCACATGGGGAATGGTCTTGGGAAAAGAGAGGGGAGAGAGAGTGGATAGGGGGGGGGGGGGCTGCCTTTGATATAGCCAGGCAGGGATGGAAGCAGAGGAACATGTAGATGGGATGTTGAAAGAGACAACTAAAATAACTCTGTTGTATTGAGAGGTTAAAGAGCCCACAGCAGAACTCTCTCTCTCTGTGGGTCAATTCCAGAACAGAGGAGAGAGGGATGGAGGGGGGAACTGGGAATACTGGCAATGAAGGTTGGTTCCACATCCCTGCTCCTTAGCACTGAGTCAGGGGTTAAGGAGTATTGAGCCTGAGACCAAAAGGATGCATTCCCAGGTGGAATATCATCGGCCTAGTACTGCTTCTCACATCACAGAGGTCTTCGGGTTGGATTCTTTCGGGTACAATAGTGAACCAGTTGCATTGGGAAATAGCATCAAGATGTGCAGCCGAGCCGTAATGGTTGCCCTTGAAGGCCCACGCCAATGATCTCCGTAATGGTTGCCCTTGAAGGCCCACGCCAATGATCTCCGTAATGGTTGCCCTTGAAGGCCCACGCCAATGATCTCCGTAATGGTTGCCCTTGAAGGCCCACGCCAATGATCTCCGTAATGGTTGCCCTTGAAGGCCCACGCCAATGAACTCCGTAATGGCAGCTCCTACAGATCTTCACCATGTTGTAGCTGGCAGGACACACAGCATGGTCGTTGTGTAATAATTCCTCTTTCAAAGCATCTCAACTGCAGCAGTATGTGAGGGATGGAGAGTCCAGAACAGTATGGGCACTAGGACGCTAGAGATGGAGAACAGAGCAGTCCAACCACAATGTGTAGAGTGCTACCTGTGTGTAATGCCTGCGTTTGGCCCAATTGATTCTTTTCATCACGCGCTGCTCTGTTGGATAATCAACATTTGGTTCGGATGGGTTCCTGGCACTAAATGAGAACAGGGACATTGTCCCAGCCTGAAAGGCTGGTTCAGGTGCATCCCCCCTCCCCCCCGACCCCCTTATGGGTGGTGAGTGTGGCAGGGGCATTAATTGGACAAATTGAGCCATTGTCCCATTGAACTGGTTAACTGACACAGTATGCCTGGCCCATGGGCACCCAGCCCACTCACCTGGTCACTGCCACATCATCTCTGTGACAGGGGGAATGGGGGGCTACAGTGGCGGGGTGCAGCTGAACGTGGCACATAAAGGGCCGGAGAGTTGAAAGGGATGCGGAGGACGACACACAGAGGCAGCTGCTCTCCAGTGCTATTGGACAGGCCTCCTTCACTTCTCCCCAGAGCTACTTGCAGGCAATGCCTGTATTGTCAAGCTGAACCGTCCCAGATGTGAACTTTCCTAACAGGGAGCAACAGGGAGAGGGATCTTCGTGGTCCTGGGTCTGGTCTGTGTGTTTCCTATCAGTCTCAGCCCAGGGTGTCCGCCAGCCAGCCCACTGAACCCAGGACCTGGTGGTTAGAGGTGAGGTGACCTGCTGGCCTGCTGTTTGTCCACCATCAGCTGGACAGATCTGTTGTTTCTCTCCTCCTCTCTCCTCTCTGACCTCGCCCTCTGTTCCCTCTGTTTGCTGTGACTCCCCTCTACTGTCGCCCTAATGAGGTACACACCGAGGTAGACAGATCTCATGTGAGGTAGGAAGGGATGGCGGGAGGGAAAGGGAATGGGAGGGAGAGGGTGGAGGGGGCAACAGACAGAGAGGGGAGAGAGAGTGGATAAGAGAGGATGAAAGAGAGAGCGAGAGAGAGACAGAGAGAGTTCAGATAAGAAATGATGACTGCGAGAGTGAAAGAGAAAGAGAGAGAGAGAGAGAGAGAGAGTGCCAGGAGCTGCTGCAGTCAAACTATGGTACATGGTGTCCCTAGCAACAGCTGAGGCCCATGGCAACGGACTGAATAGAGCCATCCTTTCCCCTCAGGGGAACCATGCCTAGCTCTTAGCCCAGCAGGAGAGGTCCTACTACAACCTGTTCACACACACACACAAACACACACACACACACACACTGTGCACTTAGGCATTTTACTGACTTGAAATAGACAATTTCAGGGGAAAACGCTGGCATTCACATAATTTAAAATAGGTATATTCCCAGTTATCATAATAATTTGTCTCTTCCTTCTGACAGTTGCAGCACTTTGTTTTCATATTTAATGGTGGGGTTCAATTAATGAATGAATGATTTAATCCCTGTCGAACAAATAATTGCCTCCTTTTGTGAAATCATTGGCTTTGTTTGGTTTGTGTGTTTTTTCTAATGAAAGTGTGACTGTCAAACTAGAAATGCAAACGCCTGTCTGGGTGACATGACAGAGAACAGAAGCAGGGTGAGCAGTTCTACTGTAAATGACAGCTGTCAATACCCCCCCCCCCCCCCCCACACACACACACACACACACACACACACACAAACACCATATTTACAACTGGCTGGGTGAGATTGCAGGCATTCCTAATCATGTTACACTTAGCAATCCAGCCACAATTCCCCCACTGGCAAAAACAGGGAGAATTGCCTGTAGAAATTGGCAGTTGCAAGGAAAGAAAGCGCACCTTCCTCCCTTGTCTGGGCAAGTGAAGCATCTTGGCACAATTTCTCATATGGAAAGACGGTCTTTAAATGACCACATTTCAGGAGGGTTAGCGTAGCTTCCCAAAAACTGAAGAATGACTGTAAGAACCCATCCTAAATGGATAGCAGACGAATAGCACTGTGATCACCTGATACTTCTCAGTCTCTCGTTGCCCGTTTGCCTCACCTCTCACAAATACCAGCAAACAGTTTTCCAGTTCTTTCAAGTGGTGGAGGAGATGAGCTCAGCGGGCAGCTTTCTAGAAGAGTGGTGTTCAGACAGCTCGGACGCCGTGGCTCAATGCCCATATGAAAACAACTACTTCATTACTCACATCCAAATACCACCCTTTCTCTTTCCCTCGTTCCCTAAATCTGTTTCTCTCTCTCTCTCTGTGTTAATTCCAATTCCTTTCTCTTTTCTCCGCAAATGACTTGAAGGGAAAAAAATGTAAAGCCATGATCATCTAACAAAAAGGGAGAAATGCTCCTCCACAGATGACTATGATTATGATTACAAATGGACTGTGCTCAGTCCTTAAGACTGTAGAGCTACAGACTAGTTCTGCTACCAGACATCTGTGCCAGTATGGTAAACGAAACCCCTAAAGACTGCATCACATATGTCATAAACATGTTGATCTTCACTGTTACATACTTATATATAAACCCAACTGCATTTCACCATCTCTCAGAATAGAAGCGCTTATTTTCATATTCATTATTGGCAGGGTTGTATTGTGTGTGTTTTGAAACACATGACCCTGTTGACTGCGTACTGTAATTGGACTTAATTTCCGAAGGTAAATTAATTAAGCCTTACTCGGGGAAAAGAACATAACGTACAAGTTCTTCAGCATATTTCCCTGTTGACTGAGACAGAAATCCAGTTGATGCCAGCATTATTTACCTTGCCTACAGAAAATATAAAACAATGAGAAAATAAATCGAGATAGAGGAAGCAAACAGGGAGAGAGAGAGAAGGAGATAATTCTGAATTTTAAAACAACTTTTATGGGCACAATTCACATAGCGAGCGAGAGACAAGGGGGGGAGGAGAGCTGAAAGAGCCTTAAGGTTTTAATACTGGTCATGACTCTCACTAAGCTCCCACAGTACTGGTCTTGTGGAGGTCTGGAAATAATTGTGCCTTGAAGGGGAACAACGGCAAATTTCCGAAATTTGTCTAAGTGCCTAAACCTCTCTGACTTAGTGTTGGACTGCCTGTCAAAGTGTGCACCTCTCTCACTCAGGCAAGGTAGAGCTAGAGTGAGAGCTATGCCACAAGGTTATGCACCCCTCCCCCTCACCGCAGTGCTAGATAGAACCTTGTGGAACACAGCAGATCTACGAGAATAAATAAACGTTCTGTCACGGCGAACGTACTAAATTTGGGGAACCCAATCCGTGGTGAGATACGACATTTACAGTTTATGTGATAAATGTGGGTCACGGGTTCACAATTTGACCTTCTGAGATCTGCAGGAAACAGCTTACAGCATGTGCAACAACACACGCGCAAGGGAACTCCTCGTGAACATAACACTTTCACCGGCAGTTTTCAGAATGCAGCAGACTGTTACCGCATCACCCAACACAACACGCCTTTTACTATAGGCCTATTGTCACAAGACGTTTCTTTCTTTTAATGCCTTTCTCTGTAGCCTAAACCATGCATGAAATGCCATAGTCCTTTGTACGGCACAACTCACATAACTGTGCGAAATGTATCACGGAGGCAATCATTTCACCCACCTATTAGATAAAAAAAATATCTGCAGACATTTCTATCATGTCAACCATCCATCCGAATCAAATAGTTCCATCTGTCCGATGGAGAAACCACATGAAACACAAACACTGGCTACACAGAGCCATGTCTTCCTGTTTTAAAGCTTAACAAATATGAAGCATGCTCAAATCTCTGTCTACATTTCCCCGTTGCCTTACATGTTTCAGTGTAAGCAGTTCAGTTTGCCCTTTTTCTGATTTGATTATCAATAGAAAAGAAAGGAAAAAAAACATTGATTTGATGTGTAATTAAAAAGCACGTAAATGATGCGGGAAACATTATGCCACCCTGCAGCAGCAGTTGTGCTGTGAGGCTGGGCCTCCCCTGCCGTCAGCTTATCAATATTCCTGTTAGGTCCGCAGCCAATGGAGCCACAGCAGGGAGAACATTTCAAAATTCATAGAAATTCTTATCAGTTTGTTGTGCTGTATTGATCGGTTTCTGCAGCAGCACGGGCGTCGGGACTAAGTCTGTTCTCTCTAGCCTCTGGCGTTAGCTACGTGTTAGCTAGGTAGGTACAGAGGAGTTCCAATGGCTTCCTCTAGCTGCCCATTCCAGGTATGTCAAGGCATCTAGTATCACATCTTTCTGGACCCTAAGAGTCAACAAGGCGTCAGCTAATCGGGATCCAAATAAAGAACAAAGAATAATTGTCCTTCTCTATACTCTTAAGTTTGACCTCAGATAGAGAGGAAGGGACAAAAGGGGGGAGAGAGAAAGTATCTTTAGGACACAGAAACTCGACAAATAGATTAGTGGTCGTCAGTCAAAGTGGACGGCTGGCCCCGTGACAGTTCTATATTGATTTACTGCACAGAGTACTTGAATGGGCCAGATAACTGTGATTACCCACTTCATTACCGTGGGCTTGGAGAGTGAACCAAAATGACAGAAAAGGATAGGGGGATAGGAAGAGAAGACCGGGAACCCTAGAACTACATGTTACAGGTCAGTGGCTCTGTTCTGCTCTGAGCAGCCTACCATGGATATTATGGCATGTCCCAAATGGCACTGTCTTCCCTTTATAGTGCACTACTTTTGACCTGGGCCCTGGGAATACAGGGAATATGGTCATTTGGGACATATTCGTCAGATGTGGCAGGGCCGGAATACTACTACGGACTACGAAGGGAAATACAGACGTGAGCTGCCCAGTGACGCAAACCTACCAGACGAGCTATGTGAGAATGCTGTTCATTGACTACAGCTCAGTGTTCAACACCATAGCTCATCACTAAGCTAAGGTCCCTGGGACTAAACACCTCCCTCTGCAACTGGATCTTGGACTTCCTGACGGGCCGCCCCCAGGTGGTAAGAGTAGGCAACAACACGTCTGCCACGTTGATCCTTAACACTGGGGCCCCTCAGTGGTGTTTACTTAGTCTCCTCCTGTCCTCCCTGTTCACCCACGACTGCATGGCCAAACACGACTCCAACCCCATCATTAAGTTTACAGATGACACAACAGTGGTAGGCCTGATCACAGACAACGATGAGACACCATATATGGAGGAGGTCAGAGAACTGTCAGTGTGGTGCCAGGACAACAACCTCTCCCTCAATGTGAACAAGACAAAGGAGCTGATCGTGGGCAGAACAGGCCCCAATTAACATCGACGGGGCTGTAGTGGATCGGGTCGAGAGTTTCAAGTTCCTTGGTGTCCACATCACCACCGATATACAGTTGAAGTCGGAAGTTTACATAGACTTTAGCCAATTACATTTAAACTCAGTTTTTCACAATTCCTGCCATTTAATACGAGTAAAAATTCCCTGTTTTAGGTCAGTTAGGATCACCACTTTATTTTAAGAATGTGAAATGTCAGAATAATAGTAGAGAATTATTTATTTCAGCTTCTATATCTTTCATCCCAGTGGGTCAGAAGTTTAAATACACTCAATTATTATTTGGTAGCATTGCCTTTAAATTGTTTAACTTGGGTCAAATGTTTTGGGTAGCCTTCCACAAGCTTCCCACAATAAGTTGGGTGAATTTTGGCCCATTCCTCCTGACAGAGCTGACAGGTTTGTAGGCCTCCTTGCTCACACACGCTTTTTCAGATTTTCTATGGGATTGAGGTCAGGGCTTTGTGATGGCCACTCCCTTACCTTGACTTTGTTGTCCTTAAGCCATTTTGCCACAACTTTGGAAGTATGCTTGCGGTCATTGTCCATTTGGAAGACCCATTTGCGACCAAGCTTTAACTTCCTGACTGATGTCTTGAGATGTTGCTTCAATATATCCACATCATTTTCCATCCTCATGATGCCATCTATTTTGTGAAGTGCATCAGTCCCTCCTTCAGCAAAACACCCCCAAAACATGATGCTATCATTCCTGTGCTTCACGGTTGGGATGGTGTTCTTCGGCTTGCAAGCTTCCCTCTTTTTCCTCCAAACATAACGATGGTCATTATGGCCAAACAGTTCTAATTTTGTTTCATCAGACCAGAGGACATTTCTCCCAAAAGTATGATCTTTGTCCCCATGTGCAGTTGCAAACCGTAGTCTGGCTTTTTTATAGCGGTTTTGGAGCAGTGGCTTCTTCCTTGCTGAGTGGCCTTTCAGGTTATGTTGATATACGACTTGTTTTACTGTGGATTTAGCATCTTCATAAGGTCCTTTGCTGTTGTTCAGTCACCCAAGTCGTAGACTGTTTCCTCTGCTACAGCACGGCAAGTGGTACCGGAGCGCAGTCAGTATCTAAATAATATGTGTGAAATGCTTGATAGTGTGTGTGATGTACATAGAGAGGTCTGCACCTGCATTGCTTGCTGTTTGGGGTTTTAGGCTGGGTTTCCGTACAGCACTTTGAGATATAAGCTGATGTAAGCAGGGCTTTATAAATACATTTGATTTGATTTGGTCTACTTTCTTGGGGAACTGAATGTTGATTGGTTTTCATCAAGCTGTCCACTCAGGAGGAAGTTTCTCACTGTAATCAGGGCCTGGTTAAGTTTATTATTTAACCGACCATGGGTGTTTTTCAAAAACCATAGGAACAAAATTATCAGAGACTCCAGTCACCCAAGACTGTTTTCTCTGCTACTGCACGGTAAGCGGTACTGGAGCGCCAGTCTAGGACCAAAAGGCTCTTTAACAGCTTCTATCCCCAAGCCATAAGACTGCTGAACGATTAATCAAATGACCACCGGACTATTTACATTGACCCCCCCCCCCATTTGTTTTGTACACGGCTGCTACTCGCTGTTTATTATCTATCCATAGTCACTTCACCCCTACCTACATGTACAAATGACCTCTAACCTGTACCCCCACACACTGACTCGTACCTGTACCCCCTGTATATAGCCTCGTTATTGTTATTTTATTGGGTTACTTTTTATACGTTTTTTACTTTCTTTTATTTGGTAAATCATTTCTTAACTCTTCTCTGTTGGTTAAGGGCTTGTAAGTAAACATTTCACGGTAAAGTCTACGCTTGTATTCGGCTCATGTGACAAATAAAGTTTGATTTGATATTCCATATTCTCTCTTTATTTAAAGTTTCAATGCTGTTTTCAGATGCATATACAGCAATAGATCACTTTATTTTCTTAGTTTACAATCATGTGAGGTTAGAAGACATTAGTTTGTCATGTATTTGATTGCTTGTGAACTTTATGCCTGGAGACAGCTGGAGGAAGGCAGAACATGTTTCTCATTTTAAGTGGAAAATGTTATTTCTCAAGCGTTGCCTTTTCAGTTTTTCTTCAAGCGACGCGGCATCCACTGGATCTTCAGGAAACTTCAGTTTTAGTTTGATGAAAAGCAACACTGTCATCTCTCTGAAGGAAGGCAAACACTCAGACAGAACAGAACAGAACAGAGAGAGGGACTGATGTTTCAGTAAAGGACAGCTTTTTAGCTCTCAGTCTCTCTCTGTCTCTCTCTCCCTCTCTCTCTCTCTCTCTCTCTCTCCCCCCTCTCATCTGACAAACAACTGTAGTTATCAGGCCTCTGAGAATACAGCTTGCCTCTGACACGATTCTGTTAATAGCCTTTTTTATGAGATCAATAAATGTTTACGGCTACCTTTTTATACGTATTATAAAAAACATTTGTTCGACGTAGTTTGTGGCAAAACGTATGAATATTCAACCCCAGTATATCCATGACATAACAATGTATCTATGACTATTTGGAGGAAGTGTAGTCATTTGTATGAAACACATTTGTTACACTACGCTGTTGTGGGTCATTCAGACAGTAGGAGTCATATATAGGTGTATAATGAGTTTCTGACCCTGGAATAGAGCCACTCACCACCATCTCTCATCTCATTTTCCATTTCCTCCTCCTCATCTCTCTCTCTCTCTTTCTCTCTCTCTCTCTCTCAAAACCGTACCCATCCCCACCCATCACTCTAATGAATAGTGATACCGTGTTAACAGTGTGGGATTATATTTCAGACCTCTGTTAATAACACTCCCCTTTAAAGTCATTACCAGCTCATCAGCAACTCTGGTCCCAGCCGTCCTACCCCCAGCCTCAGCATCTCTCTGGTGGGTGGATCTCAGGGTTTTACCTCCGCCTCCCCTGCCCTACTGTCCAATGGCTGAGTAGAGACAGAGGGAGAGGGTGTGATAATGGGATGAGACCGGTTCCTATCATGCCTGAACCACACAGTGTAACATATCCTCCTGATTTCTCCTGCCTTTACTCAGATCACACTGCAGTAGGCCCTATGCTACTTCTCTACAAGCCCCATAACGCTCATTTACCCGGGCTCATAATGTCTAACTCCTATTGACTCCCGAGGAAAATAGAGCCTTGCTCCACCTCTGAACCCTGGACCACATACTGTAGAGACACAGCAGAGGCAGCAGTCTCCACTTAAAACCCATGCAGGTGTGCCTGTGTCCATTTAAAACCCTGCTTGGCTGCCTTTCTGCAATGTGACTGTCTCGAGGCTCCAGGCTCTTTCATTATGGGCCGTCAGAGAGCCAGTGAGTAGGCTGCGGAGGCCAGGGTAGCAGCTAACACGGAGCACAAGGTCAGCGCCATGTTATACCATTACACAATCACACTGGCCCAGGGAGAGAGAGACAGGGAGAGGGCGGATGGAGAGGGGGAGAGAGAGAGAAAGGGTGAGAGAGATAGACAGCGAGAGGGAGAGAGGGGGACAAGGAGAGAGAGCGGGATGGGGGAGCGAGAGAGAAATGGAGAGAGAAGGAGTAGCACTAGAACTGTGAAAGACACTGCAGCACGTGTCAGACTCATTCCACGGTGGGCCAAGTGTCTGTGGGTTTTCGCTCCTCCCTTGTACTTGATTGATGAATTAAGGTCACAGATTAGTTAGGACCTCCCCTGGTTGTTTAGGTATTAATTGGACACATTTAAATGAGAAACCAAAAGCCAGCAGACACTCGGCCCCGCATGGAATGAGGTTGACCCCCTGCACTACAGCATCAGAGAGTCAATGCTAGGGCAGGTAGGGGCCAGATGAAAGGGGATACCAAGTCAGTTGCACAACTGAATGCATTCAACCCAACCCCTCTGAATCAGTGAGGTGCGTGGGGCTGCCATAATTGACATGATCAGCACCTGGGAAGCAGTTGTTGTTGGGGGTTAACTTCCTTGCTGAAGGGCAGAACAGTAGAGTTTATTCACCTTGCCGGCTCTGGGATTTGAACCAGCGTCTTTTTTCGGTTACTAGCCCAACGCTCTTAACCGCTAGGCTAGGTCAGCGTATGGAAGAATGCAGCCAGACCGTAGTCCTCCAGACCCCAGGGGTAGCTGCCTCAGGTCAGACTGAGCACCGGTGTTATTCATTAAAGGATAATGGTTACCGGTTGGGAAAACAGAACACAAGCCTCCCTCCACTTCAGATGTTAGGGTCAGGGCTGAGGGGCGAAGGTGAGGGACCTGCAGTTTGTTGGCATGCAGTTGTGCCACGTCCAAATAGCATCTCTTGTTGTGTTGAATTACATTGAATTACAGCACAGTGGAATGCAATGTCATGTGTTCTTCACATCCTTTTACCCCTTCACCCAGTGTGTGTTTCAGTCAGTCATGGCAGTGTTCTGGTGCATATGGTACAGACAGTTTGGTGCTGCTGAGAACAGCTGTTGGCTCAGTGGGGGTTAAGGCCCACCGGGTGTGTCGGCGTGTGTGTTTTAGGGGTTTAGATAAGCGGGGCCACCTGAGGCAGGGGGTAGCAGGTAGACAGGGCTTAGCTGCTAGCTGAGCTGCCGAGTGTCTTCTCTCTCCCCTCGCCGGGGCTGTGTGGGTTTTAGCTGACTGACTGGGAGGTCACCTGGTGACTGGTGTCAACGTCCTCCCCTGCTGGCCAAGGTCCCGGCTCTTATTAACACCAGCAGCATGGACAGTTCCCTCAGGAGGACAACACTATGGCTGCACTGCTGTTAGCTATGGCTGCGCTCAGTCTGTTTGGGTTTCACAAATCTCAATTTCCAGGCTTCCTCGTGACTAGGTTACCATGACTTGGGAGTATGGTAACCTTGACTAGGGTTTCACTGTCTCAGGGTGTGTTCTGGTTCTTGTATACCCCTGACTTTATTGCGGGTTTCTCATGATCTGCCCGTCTGTTACTGATATCATGTAGGAAAGAGGATAGGACGAGTAGAAGGTACTTGATCATGTCTTCTAAAATGATTTATATCACCTCTTCTACAGGTGACAGCACCACTGGGGGAAAGTTTACATACAGTTGAAGTCGGAAGTTTACTTACACTTAGGTTGGAATCATTTAAACTTGTTTTACAACCACTCCACACATTTCTTGTTAACGAACTATAGTTTTGGCAAGTCGGTTAGGACATCTACTTTGTGAATTAACACAAGTAATTTTTCCAACAATTGTTTACAGACAGATCATTTCACTTATAATTCACTGTATCACAATTCCCAGCGAGTCAGAAGTTTAAATACACTAAGTTGACTGCCTTTAAACAGCTTGGAAAATTCCAGAAAATTATGTCATGGCTTTAGAAGCTTGAGATAGGCTAATTGACATCATTTTAGTCAATTGGAGGTGTACCTGTGGATGTATTTCAAGGCCTACTTTCAAACTCAGTGCCTCTTTGCTTGACATCATGGGAAAATCAAAATAAATTAGCCAAGACCTCAAATGTTTTTTTTGTAGACCTCCACGAGTCTGGTTCATCCTTGAGAACAACTGAAGGTACCACTTTCATCTGTACAAACAATAGTACGCATGTATAAACACCATGGGACCACGCAGCTGTCATACCGCTCAGGAAGGAAACGCGTTCTGTCTCCTAGAGATGGAACGTTCTTTGATGCAAAAAGTGCAAATCAATCCCAGAACAACAGCAAAGGACCTTGTGAAGATGCTGGAGGAAACCAGTCTTATATCGACATAACCTGAAAGGCCGCTCAGCAAGGAAGAAACCGCTGCTCCAAAACCGCCATAAGAAGTGAACTTCACAAAATAGATGGCATCATGAAGGAGGAAAATTATGTGGATATATTGAAGCAACATCTCAAGACATCAGTCAGGAAGTTAAAGCTTGGTCGCAAATGGGTCTTCCAAATGGACAATGACCCCAAGCATACTTACAGTTGTGGCAAAATGGCTTAAGCACAACATAGTCAAGGTATTATAGTGGCCATCACAAAGCCCTGACCTCAATCCTATAGAAAATTTGTGGGCAGAACTGAAAAAGCGTATGTGAGCAAGGAGGCCTACAAACCTGACTCAGTTACACCAGCTCTGTCAGGAGGAATGAGCCAAAATTCCCCCAATTTATTTTGGGAAGCTTGTGGAAGGCTACCCGAAACGTTTGACCCAAGTTAAACAATTTAAAGGCAAAGAAATAAAAGCTGAAATAAATCATTATCTCTACTATTATTCTGCCATTTCACATTCTTAAAATGAATTGGTGATCCTAACTGGCCTAAGACAGGGACTTTTCACTCGGATTAAATGGCAGGAATTGTGAAAAACTGAGTTTAAATGTATTTGGCTAAGGTGTTTGTAAACTTCCGACTTCAACTGTACGTCTGTTATACTCAAAGACATGTCTCTTACATTTGAGTCATTTAGCAGACGTTCTTATCCACAGCAAAACATTTTGCCATGGTGTGGACTAATGAATATGAGCCAGGTATGCATTGTTGTGCCTGAGGGGTGACGGGTCGGAAAGGTTTGGTGTGGATCAGATAACAGGCCGGGCTCCCTGGGTGGGTCTCTGCATGGTGAAAGTGGATATGGCTGATGTTTGGGCTAGCTAGGCAGGAGTGCTGTCCTCTTTAAATAAGACACGCTTGAACAAAGTGTTGCTGATCAGATTAACTGGGCTGCTGAGGATCGGGTATCTCAGGTTTCCCGGCCGCTGCCCGCGTTGTCTGAGTTTAGCATCTAGCATGTTAGCACTCATGTCATCATCACTGTCTGAGGCTAGCATCCTTGCAGCCCTATCATTGATTTACGAATCTAGCATGCTAGCTAGATGAATAATACCTCAAAGTTCAAAAGTAGCAACACTTACTGTTGAGTTTTTCATTGGTACGTAGCCGTAAACGGAATAACATGCCATAGATTTAGTATGTTTTATCTGCTTTTAAATGTGACTATTTCACCTTGATATAGTAACAATTCTTCTGTGACTCTTATCCTCAGTCAGAGCAAGTTAACAGTGCACTAGAAGTAGCAGCTCAC